>NW_007731744.1:202304-203684 GCF_000696425.1 Galeopterus variegatus
GGGGCAGGGCACAGCTTTGATGTCTCAGATGAAAGACAAGGTTTGTAGAAGACACGCCTCAGCCCTGTTCTGAGCACACAGAGTGGGGAGGGGTCTGGCAAAAGGAGGCGGAGTCTTGGGGAAAAAAATAACAATAAATACACACCCTGCGGGAACCCTTTGCAAGGCTCAATAGCCCCACCTAGTGTTCACAGGGTGTAAAAAAGCCCCAATAGCGATGTACAGAACACACACACCTTACTGGACTGGTAGGGTGGAGCAGACTTTCCGCAGAGGTCCAAGATCCGAGTGAAAATCCCTGCCAAAATGAACAAACACCCAAAAAGAGATACCAGAAATGCAAAAAACCAAGAAAGTACACCACCAAAAGTTAATAAATCTCAAAATCTAGATCCTATAGAACAAGAAGCCCTTGAAATGAATAAAAGGGAATTTAGAGTTATAATCCTAAAGAGACTGAATGAGATACAAGAAAACACAGCTAGACAGCATGATGAAACCAGGAAAAACATACAGGACCTGAAAGAGGAAATGTACAAGGAAATCACTGTCATAAAAAAAAAATGTAGCAGAACTTGCCGAACTGAAGAAGTTATTCAGCGAAATAAAAAACACAATGGAGAGTTTAACCAGCAGGATAACGGAAGTTGAAGAGAGAACCTCAGTTCTTGAGGATGGGCTCTTTGGAATAATACAAGCAGACAAGAAAAAAGAAAAAAGTATCAAAGATATCAAAGAAAATCCGAGAGAGATATTAGACAACCTTAAGCGCTCAAATATCCGAATCATGGGTATTCCAGAAGGGGAGGAAAAAGGCGAATGTATTGAAAACATATTCAACAAAATAGTGGCAGAAAACTTCCCAGACATAAGAAAAACCACAGATCTACAGATCCAAGAAACTCAACGATCTCCAAACGTATTCAACCCAAAAAGGGCTTCACCAAGGCATATTATAGTCAAAATGACAAAACTCAAGGACAAAGAGAGAATCTTGAAAGCTGCAAGAGAGAAGCATCAAATAACCTATAAAGGAGCTCCAATCAGGTTAACATCAGACTTCTCAACACAAACCCTAAAGGCTAGAAGGGAATGGGATGATATATTCAAAATACTAAAAGACAAAGATTGCCAACCAAGAATACTCTACCCTGCAAGGCTGTCCTTCCAAAATGAAGGGCAAATAGTATATTTCTCAGACAAACAAAAACTGCGGGAGTTCATCACCACACGACCACCCTTACAAGCAATTCTCAAGGGAGTACTGGGATTGGACCCTGAAAGATAATTACCACAGCCATAATAATCCAAGCAAAATCAAAACCCACCAGTATAATAAAAATGACAATCATGAAAAGAAAACAAACAAAAACACTAGCT
>NW_007731744.1:204684-233898 GCF_000696425.1 Galeopterus variegatus
CTCTCACACACACACAAAAAAACAAACAAACAACAACAACAACAAAACCAAAAAAAACTGGGGGGGTGGGGGAAAGGAAGATATAACAACCACAATTTTTTTTTGAAGTTCTGACAACAAGCAAATGGAGGGGACACACTTGGGTGGGAGGGGGGAGAGGGAGGAGGGAGGGAGGTTTCGGTGATGGGACACAATAATCAACTACATTGTATATTGACAAAATAAAAATAATAAATAAAAAAAAAAGAAGAAGAGAAAAACATAAAAAGAAAATAAATAAATAAATAAATAAACATTACAGGCCACTTTTTCCCATGAACACAGATGCAGAAATATGAAACAAAATATTAGGAAACTAAATTCAGTGATATTATATAAATAGGAATAAACCCAGCATCACAATGAGGTTGGTTTTATTTCCAGAATGCAACTTTGATTTAACATTCAAAAATCAATCAATTTAATTCACTACATTAACCAAAAAGAAAAAAAAAAATGAAAACAATAACATGATCACATAGGTAAAAAAAAAAAGCATTTTACAAAATTCAACATCCATTCACAATAAATACTCTTAGAAAATAGCAATAGGAGGGAATTTCCTTATTCTAACAGTATCTACCAAAAAAAAGAAAAAGAAAAAGAAAAACCTATACTAAACCTCACACTTAAATATTGAAATATTGGAAGTTTTCCCACAATATTGAGAATGTCACAAAAATGCCCACTATTACCACTTATGTTCAACATTGTACTGACTGTCCAAACCAGTGCAATAAGGCAAGAACAAGAAATAAGTTATGCTACAGGAATCAGAAAGAAAGACACAACACTGTCTTTATTTGCAGATGACATTACTATTACTATGAATGATATTCATTTCTGTGAATTATATCATTCATAGAAAACCCGAGAGAATCTACAAAGATAAATTACTAAATTAACAAGCTTATCCAGTGTTTTAAAACCACATATTCTATCTACAAAAAAATTATTTAAAATATGAGAATTAATTAGTATCATTGTTGGATGCAAAGTCGATATGTAAAAATAAATTGGTTTTCTATATACCAGACACACAAAAAAATAGAAAATGGAATTTAAAGTGTAATACCATTTAAAGAAGCATCAAAAAACATAAAATACCTAGGAATAAATCTAATAAATATCTAATAAATCTAATAAACACGTGCAAGCTCTCTACACAGAAAACTATAAAACATTTATTGATACTAATTAAAAAACAATATTAGTTATCCATTGCTGCATAAGAAATTGCCCTAAAACTTAGTTGCTTAAAACAAGAATAAACAGGTCAGAAATTCAGGAGTGATTTAACTGAGTGGTTTGACCTGGGGTCTCTCATGAGGTTGCAGTCAAGATTTTCGGCCCAGGCTACAGTCATTTGAGGCTTTTCTTGGGCTGGGAGATGGACGTCTCCATATGACTGCTTGGGTGACCTCGCAAGATTGTGGTTGGCTTCTCCCAGAGAAATGATCCAAGAGGCTTTTAATCTAGCCTCAGAAGTCACACACCATCATCTTCCACACTCTATTTGTCACACAAATAGACCAATTCTGAGTCAAAGTGGATGGAGAGTACAGAGTATAAATTTCAGGATGCAAGTGTTGCTGAGCACCACCTTGGAGACTGGATACGACAAGGACCGAAATAACTGAAAGGATGTTCTATGTTCATGGATGAGAAGACTCAATATTTTAAAAATGTCATTTCTCTCCAATATGATGTATAGAGCCAATGTGTTTATCAAAGTTCTGGCATGTGATTTCCTTTACAATAAGAAGCCTAAAATTGATGGAACTCTGCCATTTGTTCATTCTTTTTTTAAAAAATTACTGATTTAGTTCTGTATTAACTCAGCAATGATCAAACTGACATGT
The DNA here is from genome assembly GCF_000696425.1 of Galeopterus variegatus. NCBI lineage: Eukaryota > Metazoa > Chordata > Mammalia > Dermoptera > Cynocephalidae > Galeopterus > Galeopterus variegatus. Next base: position 206,586 of record NW_007731744.1, read on the forward strand.
TCTGTTCATATCTTTCATTCCACCCTGAAGTCATGTCTAATTTCCTCATTAACCCAAATAATATCTGAGGAGACATCTTCTCTTACATCCATGTGAAGAAGTTTATATAATGCACTTAGAGGATCTGATTAACACAAAGAAACACCAAAATTCTTTAGTCTTTGTCATAAGTCCCATGGAACAACCAATTTTCAAGAATCCTTCCATCTAGCTGGCTGTTTCTGTATCATGAGGACTCAAATTTTCTTTCATCCACCTTACCAATGGGACAGCTAAAAGTATTTGCCATGCAAAACCTTCAACACCGGCACCTGGCACTCTTTACATCGTTTCATAAACACACTACTTTGGACTTAGCCTATTTACAGAATAAGCAGTGGCTTTTACAGTTTCATCTCACTTTCTTTCTGCATATGCATGGAGCCAGACCTAATCTAAGAACATTTTCCGCACCAGGGCCTTTCAACATCTGCCAGTAGGATTCAGAATTGCCATGGACCAGAGGTTACTACATGATCATGCTGTACCAAAATGCAGTAATGTGTTGTGGTCACTAGTGCTGTTCACAAACGTTCCCGCACTCTCTGCAGCCTGATGTGTTCTGCTGCCCACTTGAAATCCAGCATGGCTGCATGACTTGCTCTAGCCAAAAACATGTGAGCAGAAGTGATGTGTGTCACTTCCGGGTGGGAGATTTAAGAGCTGGCATACTTTGCTACTTGAATTTTCCCCTCTGCATGGTAACTGCAGTGTTCAGGATGCTGGCTTCTCCATCAGCCTGGAATGAGGAAAACAAAATGGCCCAGGGAATGAGGATAAAAGCATGACTTTTCTGTCAAGTCCAACAGGCTCAAGTCAGGAGCAAGCAAGGCATGTCTTGAAAAGAAAAGCAAGTGTAACGAAGCGCACATGAAGCTGATCAGAATCAAACATACAAGAAACCAGTTCAGTTTTTGAGAGAGTTGTATAGCCAGAGAAACCAGGAGTCTGGACCAAAAATGTTTACAGCTGTTCAAGATTTAAAACAGTCCTTGGCCCTTCAAGCTTCCTCAGGTGGGTAGCAGGCTCAGAAAGCTGTTGAGCCCCCAAAGAGGGCATGTTCTTCCATACTCACTTCAGATGTGGCCAAGGGGACTAGGGTAAAGGAAGATCTTCCAGAGGATGGAGGTAAATAAACTAGGGAGCAGCAGAATCCAGACCTAATCAAAGAACATTCCCCACACCCAAGGTAGGGGCCCCTCAACATCTGCCAATAGGATTCAGAATTGCCATGGACCAGGGGCTACTGCATGATCATGCAGTTATTCTGTCCCTCTCCCAGCTACTGGAATATAGGCGTTGCATGTAATTTATCTTTTTACTTCTTAGGTCTCTAAGAGAAGCTACATTTGGACCTGGTATAAAGACCACCATCCATTATCCTAAGATCCTGTTTTTGAGTTGGACGCCATGATAGGATGGGACTTGGGAGATGTCTCCCTTGGGGAGAGGGCGAGTGTATTCTGCCTGCAGAAGAGAGTATGCGCCAAATATTTGGTGAGCAGAAGGGAGGAGTGTGGTCATCATTAATGCTGCCCATCAATATTTCCAGCTCTCTGTCTCTCAGAACATGCCCATGGTACAGTTGCACCTCCTGGCCCCCTGTGGTTAGGTGGAGCCAAACCATCTCTTCCGATGTGAGTGGAAGTGATGCGTCACTTTCCTGCTGAGCATTTTTCTCACTTTCCAATGGGACATCCTCCAGAGTTCTCTTTTCCCTCCAGCCTGGAGACCCGCATCGTTCGGTCAGCCTGGGTCCTTGAGTGTTGACAATATGCAGAGCAGCCATGCCAACCCGTGATGAGTATGCGATGTGGACAAGAAATAAACCTTCATTGTATCAAGCTTAGATCTGAGGGTCGTATTTTTCACATCATAACCTGGTTTTCACTGATACACTGTTGGAGCTGAAAATCTCATTCCTGGAGAAACTCCAATTATTTACCCTATATAATTATTTCTCTGAAGAAGCCATGTGCCTTACTCAGTGAATCCTGAGGCTAAAACAGTGTTGAAATTATCAGATCCTATTCCAAGCCCCCAGTCTCACGAACTAGATTAGGTCTCTCTAACAGGCAATGCTATGCTTCCATCCCGAGATGAAAGAAGGCTTCTCTTTTCCAGCTTAGCTTGAGTCAAAAAACTATCCACCTGTTTTGATCAGCCCAGCCTGGTCACTTGTGCACCCCGTGACTGGAAGGGAGGAGGGACATGATCTGTCCCCAGCTGAAGCATGGGGAAGGGGTGCTGGGCAAAACCAAGCAATAGCCACAATAACCAACGGCACAAAAACAGCTCAGGTAGCTCCACTTCAAATCACCCCTTAACATCTTTATGTCCCAGGGACACCAAGATATTGCCAGCTCTAGCTAGACCTCTCTGCTGGCAACAGCTCACAGAAAGCTGAGGGAAGAGGGAGGCAGGGGGGTTAATGTTTTTAGTACAGCTAAGGAAATTTTATTGATCTGCCCTCCTTAGGAATAAAGGACATTGTAGAAAGAAAAATATCTGTGTCTGTGATAAAAAATTTAGATAACTTTGTTTTCATCTTAAAGTGAGAACTGTTGAAAGCAATTATTTGGACTTCTAAGAGTGCTGGTACCTAGTAAGCTACCATTGCCATAATTGTCATTAATATTGACAGAACCGCATTGTTTAGTGATTTAGTAGCCCCCTCCAGGGTAATAATAGCAGAATCTCTACTCCACCCACCCTATCAAAATGTTGTCCAGATCTTTTGGGGACTCTCCTAGCAATGCTCACAGGCTCCAGTCGGCTGCTTGCTGGGGCCAGCCCCTAGATCTCAACTATTGCTGCTCCCAGTCTTTTAGGCACCTGGCACCCTCTCCTCCCTCTGTGATTTCCCACAGAGCTTGCCTTTACCACCTTTGGGCCAACAGATGTGGTATTAGGGGACCTCTTAGCACTGAGCAGACCCTTGCAAGGAAGAGGAAGAGCCTGCCTGACCCCCATAAACCCACTTGAGAACCCCCCAGGCCTGTGCACTGCATGGAGTTCCCCACTTTCAAAGGGATTAAACCTCAGCATCCTCAACTGAAGGATTCGTATCTGTGGCACTTCCCCAAGATCAGCGAGTGAATGCGCCCTATATTCATGTCAGACAAACCAGAAAAATAACAACAAAAACTGCATGCTTAAGGAACTGTTTCTTCTGTTGGAAGTCACTAGCATGTTTTTAACCACAGTTGTCCTTCCTCATTGAAAAAAAAAGCTTTTTATTAAATTCTACCCACGCAGCCACCTGAATCATAATGAAAGCAAGTAGTCATTGAGCACTAGCACATTTCAGGCGCTCCTGGCATTATTCAATCCTCACATTAGCTCTATGGGGAAAGTACCACTTACACCTCACCTGACAAAGGCAAAAATGGGGACCAGAGAGAGAATGCAATCTGCCCAAGTGCACCAAGCTAATGAGGGGCAAGCTAATGACCTGCCTGTCATACTGACTCACTCAGCTGAAAGCAAACAGGACCGTGTAATAAATTGTTGCTTCTTGATGCCCCCCTTAAATGCCAGTAAAGGTACAAGAATGCTCCCTATTTTCAAAGTCAGAAAAGTTCCCAAGAAAGAAAGAAAATGTTCTTGCAAAGAGAGAACATAAATACCAGCTTATGTGTTCTTTCACATTTTAACTGTTGCTAAACTAATAAAATTGTTGAAAGTGGAATGCTATTTCCATTACATGACTTAAGTTTTTCCATTAAAAAGTGTAATATTGGATGATTGTGCATTTTGTTTGTGTGAAAGAGGGGGAAAAACCTTTACCCCTCTGAAATTGCAAATGTCGTTACAAAGTGTTGCATATTTATTAGCCCATCTGCTGCTACAGCATTAAAGGGGAAAAAATCTTACTATAAGCAATTTATTCACAGTTACAGTTTTACCACCTGATGTGCAAACTAACAACACTTGGTAAGCATTCATTATTGCGCTGAGTAATTTCAATTTTCCATTTAATTCATAACATTTTTTTAAAGACCACAAAAGTGAACATTTGCTTATCATCAGGTTTTGTTTCCATATTTTGGTTGAAAAGAATAATCACTGGTATTTGGTGTGATCAAGATGGGTTACTCACCAGCATGTGTTTCAGGGATTTCAACTGTGAGCTTTTTAGAAACCTGATTACATGGTCACAAACATGGCAGCTGCACGTTACCAAAATTGACAAGGTAAAGATTTGAAAGGTGAATTGGAATCAGACCACCCAGGTATTTCTAGGGCAGACGGCTCTGCTGGGAGGCAGCTGCTATATTTTGCGAACACCAACTCCAGTTATGGTACAAGCTGAGACTGTTTATCTCTCTTGGCAAAATACCAGCCATGTGTATCAGCTGGGGGATCTTTCAAAAACAACTGATCTCAAAACAACAATTAAATAAGGTCTCAGGCAGAAAAATCACAGCAGTGTGTGACTTTCACACCTGGGGAAAGGTGAAAAAGAACTCTCTATGAGAGGGTGACCTGTTTACTCCATTTGCTCTCTTGCCTGGCCCCTGCCTAAAATGGGAGAGCTGGGCTTTTGAGAGGAAGATGGTATCTTTCAGGTCTCCTACCCCATCATGAAGGAGAATTAGAGTCCTTTGAGCAGAACCTCTGAGTTCCTGTCTGATCACAGGAGTCCAGGTTGATTGCCTATCATGGCTCCTTTAACATGTGTCTGGTTACCTATTGCTGCATAACAACGCCTAAACTTAAGTGGTATAAAGCCACAACCACCGTATTATGCTTATGGATTCTGTGGATGGCTTGACTCAGCTTCATGATGTCTGGGACCTGAGCTGGAAAGGCTCGGATGGGTGGGGATGACTGAACATCTGGCAGCTTCGTCTCACACATGTTTGGTGTCTGGACTGGGGTGACTTGAAGGCTGAGCTTTAGCTGGGACTATTGATTGGAAGATCAACGTGTGGCCTCTCCACATGGCTTGGTCCTCTCCCAATAGAGTGCTGGGCTCCAAGACACCCAGAAAGAAAATGTTCCAAGAGAACCAGGTGAAAGTTGCACGACCCTTTCTGAACTGGTATCGGAAGTCACATGGCTTCTCTTCTTCTGCATCTGTGGGTTAAAACTCAGGCCAGCCCACATTCAAGGGAGCTGTGGTGAGGTCACATTGCAGAAGAGGATGATGAATGGGAGCTATTGTTGCTGCAATATTAGGAAAATACAAATAGCTACAACATGACCAGGACATAGTGGTCTCCACTTTGGATTCCCGTCCTGGCTTTCTGAAAGGAAATTGTCAAAAAAGGAATAGAGGTGCCAGGGGAGACATCTTTGGAAAAATCCCTTGATTCAATCCACAAATTAGATGCTGTGTGTCATGCCATCCAAGTCCTGTGTGATATAGCCTCCTGCCTCCCTCCAGACTCATCAGGACCACCCGACCCCTCTCTCTCCAGCCGCGCTGGTCTTTGTGTGGTTCTCTGCCCAGGGTCTTTGCCCAGCTTGCTCCCTCCCCACTTCAGCTTGTTCAGGCTTCACGTCCTTCAAATCTCAGCTTAAACATCCCTCCTGACCTCCCTGAGTAGGTCAGACTCCCAGAATAGACATCCATAGCACTAAGTACCTTATCATGGTTGTAATTTTTTTTTAACATTTAATGACTATCTCCTCATCTTGACTGTAAACTCCATGAAGTCAATAACTCTGACTTTGATGACCATTGATAACCATCATCCCCCTCCCAACATATGCATACACAAAGCAGAATCCCTGACCCAGAACGGAGTTTAATAAACATTTGTTGGGACAGATTTTATATAGTTACTGAGCACTTCATATTCACCAGACACTGGTTAGGCTTGGAAACATGGTAGTGACTGGGACAATCCCACTTCTGCTGTCTGGAACCTATGTCTAGATGGAGAGACAGATGATAAATAGATAAATCCATGGGATGCATGTGTTGAAAGAAGGGCTCTGGGAGTCAAAAATAAGAGACCTAATTTAGCGTTGGAGTCTGGGAAGGTTTTCTTGAGGAAATGAGGCTTCCGCCACGTGCTTATCCTCACCCCAAATGCTCCATCCCAGCCAAGCACGTGGACACACAGGTCTCAATTTCTTCTTTTCTTTTAGGAGGAAATAATGACTCCTTTATAACTTACATTTCTGTATGTTGCAGGATAAATCAGTATAAGCCAAGGAAAGAGAAGTATAAATACGTTTCTTAGTGTGAATTGTTTGTTTGATATTACCGTGTGCACTAATTAAGTTGTATGTAACATGGAGAGCACTTTGACACCATTAAACTTAATGACCCTCTGCTTAAAGAGGAAAGACACTTACAGTGAAATTATAGTCTGAGCTGTAATGCCTAGATGGAGGAATGCCTCCAAGTAAACTGTTTCCAAACACCTAAAGCACCAGCTTTGAAATAACAATAATGTGCAGGTGCCAGCTCTGTCCTTAAAGCAATTTAATTGTTTGCATGGGTATTTCTTCTGCTCATCCACCCAGCAGAGCCAAAATTTAAAGCAATTAATAAGGTTCTGGACTTATCTTACTGAAACTTGGAAACCAGAGAGCATTGGGTGGCCAAGGAAGTCTTCAAAACCACCGTCTTATATCAAGAGCTCATATCAAGGCCGTCACTTCCATGCATGATCTCAATTAACCTTCATGACAACCCTCTAAAGTATTGTTATAGCCATTAGATAGATGAGGAAATTGAGGCTCGGAGAGCTTAGACAACTTTATTCATTCCTCCATTTATTTCAACAAATAGGCTTTGAATGCACAGGGGATTCAACAGTGACCAAGACAGTGAAAGTCCCTGTTTTCATGGCACTTACAGTCCAGTGGGGAATCCACACAAACACATGGACAGCAGCACAAGATGAAACATGCTTGAAGAGAACAAAACAGGAAATAGGTTAGAGAAGAATTCACAGAAAATGGGGCCTCTGCTTAAAATGGTGTGGTGGTGTTCAGTGAGCAGCACTGAAGCCATGTTGGGACCTAAAACCACACGGGCTCTAAAAGATTTTTAAAAGACAGTTTTTTTCTTAGCATGCATTTCTCTGAGTTCCCTCTTTTCCCTTGGTTATTTGATATTTTGAGCCTTGGTTATGGGCAAGATGACATTACTTACATGAATGTGAATTTGTTTTCTCGCCAGCACAAAGCCCAGACTCGCACATACTACACAGACCCTGAGATAAGAGCAAAAATGGAAGCAGAAACTAGAGTCTTGCACAAAGCCCTTGCTGCTCACATGTCCCTCCCTCCTGCTTTTCACTTTCCCACTGTGTTAGTATGTTTTGTTGGTTATAACAAAATACATGGAACTGAGTAATTTATAAAGAAAACTGAAATTTATTGGTTACAGTTTCTGAGGCCAGGAAGTCCAAAGTCCATCAGGTGGTCGCGACAGATACCCGGGGGTCTCACATGACAAGATGGTGGAAGCAGAGAGAGAGAGACAGACTCTCCTCTTCTTTTAAAGCCCTCAGAACCACGCCCCTGACCACCATTTTAATCCATTCACTACGGCATGGTCCTACAATCTAGTCACCTCTTCATTCTAATCACCTTTCAATTACCATAATAGAATTTCCCACCCTCTTAACAGTCACAATAGGGGCTAAGTTTCTAATACATAAAGCTTGGGGAACACAATTCAATGAGTTTTGGGGGATGATAGAGTTTGGATGTGTTGTCCCCACCAAAACTCATGTGGAAATCTGATCCTCAATGTGGCAGTGGTAGAAGCTGTTTGAATCATGGGGGTGGATCCCGTAGAAGCTGTTTGAATCATGGGGGTGGATCCCTCATGAATGGATTAATGCTCTCCCCAGGGGACGGGGGATTAATGAGTGAGTTCTCACTCTATTAGTTCCCGTGAGAGCTCGTTGCTTAAAAAGACCCTGGCAAATCCTCTCTCTCTCTCTTGCTTCCTCTCGCCATGTGATCTGCTTGTACCCCCTGGCTGCCTGCCACTTTCCACCATGAGTAGAAGCAGCCTGAGGCCTGTGCCAGACGCAGCTGTCCCAGAGTCATAGGCCAAATAAACCTCTGTTCTTTATAAATCACCCAGTCTCAGGTATTTCTGTGATAGCAACACAAAACGGACTAATACAGGGGACATAATTCAATCCACTACACCCACATTTCATTTCCTCAACTCCCTCTTTTAAAACCCTTCAGTAAACCTGAGACTTTGAGATGGCTTTAGTCTGGCCATTCTCCTTCGGGTTAACCGCAGAGATGGATTAGCCTGGCATCTCTCCTTAGGCTACCAGTATTCCTGAATAAAAGCTGACTTCCATTTTCCCCAACATTTGACTTTTGGGTTTTGGGGTTTTTTTTTGTCGGGGGGTAGGCAGCCAGACCTGTGAGTTTGATATCAATTTGGGGGAATGTTGGGAAAATAGAACAATTTGGTCAGGCTCCCCTCGCCTCGGAGCCTGTTCGGGGTCATACGGTAAACATAGTGTGTGTGTGGGTGGAGTGAGTGCTCCCACACGGAACCACTTTGGCTGGTGTTTACTGCCTCGGGCGCCTGCCCTATATGGCCATGTTTTTTACAGACCTGCAGCTTCCAAGAACCATGTGGCCAGTTGTCTAGCTCATCGACCTGAATGAAGAGGTCTGGTGACTCAGCCTAGTGTGGAGGGGTCTGGGGACCCAGCCTGGCATGTGAAGGGTTTGTGACCCAGTCTGTGAATGGGCTTCAGGGGTCTGGAAGCTCCAGACCCAGCCCTCGCTCAACCATCGGCCCAGTCAGTGCAGGATTAACGGCAGGTAAAAGAGCCATGACAACTAGCATGGTCACCTGGATTTACAATTGGCATCAAGAACAGGATTAAGAGCTAGACAATTGGTGCTGTAAGGATTCCAGGCCTTAGCCGTAGCCTTGCAGTAGCCAGATAGGAAACCTTAGCCAGGAGCTGAGTGGCCCTGTAACATGATCAGAAAAAGCCCCTCCAAGGAGACATTTGACCAGATCTGAATGCTGAGGAGGCGCGGCTCTCTGAAGAGGTTTTCAGGTAGAGAAAACTGCTGGTACAAAGACCTGGGGATAAATGTGCTTGCATGTTCAAGGGCAGAGGGAAGGCCAGGGTGGTTTGCATGGGACAGAGCTGGGTGGTCTCTCCACTGTGAAACGAACTACATCCAGCTCTGTCTCCAGAGCCCACAGTCTTAATTGCTGTGCTTGACAGCCTCTTACCCAGAAGAAATAACACAAAAAAGCCTGAGCTGGTTCTTCAGTGAGAGAGAAGCCAAGCAGTGAATTTCCCATTTCAGGGGAGACATGGGCTGCCAAACCAGGAATGCAATGAAGACATTTCAGGAGTTTGGTGGAAGCAGGTTCTTCAAGCCCAGCCTCAACCAGGTGAGACTGTTTCATCAGATAGAGCTGTTTCACAAAAGGATGCCTGAAGGTAGCTGAAAAATCTGGGTAGAGCACAAGATCTTCCATGCCTGCAAAGTGAACTGTTTGCTAAAGGAGTCTTATGCATTTCATTCATTCATTCATTTAAATACTATTATAAAGCATCTACTATGTGCCAGGTAGGAACTGAAGCTGGTGCAGGAGATACTTCTGCCCCTGCCCGCATAGAGTTGATGGTGTAGTAAGACCCAGATTAACTAGAACTCTACTGACCAGGAACATGATTTTGTCTCCCTAACTCGGGATAAAAGGGCACATGGCAAAAGAAGTTTACAACAAGGAAGGAGTCAGAAAAAGCAAGCTTTTTTTGTAAGATCCCTGTTTTTAAGACCATTGTCCTGCTGAGAATGCTAAAACTGATTTGAGCCTCCTATTCCAGGAACTTTCCCTTCCCAGGGCAATGAGCCTGCTGGCTTTCCTTTGCAGGTAGAAAAGACCGGTATTTCTAACTAAAAAGATCTTGTTTAACATACCAATAGTAAGCCAGCCAGACCAGCATATTCCCACATTGCCTGGATAGAGAGAACTGCAGATGTGGCAGAACAGAGGTGGCGCGCCCACCCCACCAGGTCCAGGCAATTGAGGGGAGACAAAGGAAACAGAGAGGCTGGGGTGAGGCTTCCCTCGCTGGGCCAAGTGAGGAGGTGACTTAGGCAGGTTGGCAGTACTCCCAAGGTGAGCTTGCCCACCTCACGTTCACTGCTCTGGGCAGGATCTGCTCTCAAGCTGATCTGCCCCAATCCTGAGGCACCAGTGCCCCAGAGTGGACACAGGGTACAGAGTGAAAGGCCATCAGGGGTCAGGAGTCTGGCTTTTACAAGCATCCTACTGTTTCAGGGTCACATAGTGGAACTTGCTGTTTCCAAATGCTCTGGGGTGAGGAGAAAGAATTAGCTGAGAGCCAATTGGGGATCTTGTCAGAGGCAGGTGAACTTTGAATAAACTGGATACTTAAACTGAAATGAGACTGTTGAAACCATAAGAGCCTGAGATATTGTTAATTAGCTCCTTTAAGCTTCCTTTTCACCAGCAGGAGAGGTTATTGGGAAGATCATATCAGTTATAGGAAATAAAGAAGTGACATTTTCTTTACCATCTGGGTGCAGTATGAGTGAATTTGCAATCCTGCTACACTTTTTATCATCTCTCTCCCTCTTAGACTGTAAGACCCAAGGAACCTGGGGTCATGGCTGTTTTGTTCACACAGTTGACCCAAAGCCTAACCAAGCCAGGCACAAAACTGGCCTTCCATAAGTAGTGGATGAACGTATGAATGAATAAATGAGGCCAAAACTGAATTCCTCCACAGCTTATCCAAATGGGAATGATGAAAATCAGAAGCTTATGAGAAGGGAACTTAAGAAGTCAGACCCCAGTCATGCTGGCATCTTTGGGTGGTCTACCCAATGTCCTTCTCCCTTTCATCTTGCTAACACAGCCAGTTAGAATAAACCCTCCCCAGATTCCCTTGTAGCTGGAGATGGCCTAGTCACCAGTTCTGGCTAAAAAGATGTCAGATAAAGTATTCAGGATAGGGCTTCCGGAAATATCCTTTTCCTGATAACGGTAGATAGACTCAGAAAAAGATACATACCTTTTTTCTCTTCCTCTTCCCTCTTCCTTCTACCTGAAATGCAGAAGCAATACCTGCAGGTGCTGCAACCATCGTGCCACCATGAAGACAAAGTCACACACTAAGGAGATCAGATCAAGAAGCCAGAAATGTGGGCCCTTGATTCTTCCTTGAACAGCTGTATCTGCCCTGGGCTACAATTTCCGGAATACATTCCACGTGAGAATAAGTCTCCTTTGTCTACAGACTCCAAAGCATCCTTGGGCAGAATTCAGGGTTTTATGAATGTTGGGGGAAAAGGTTATGTCTTCATTATGACAAACCCCTAACTGAGATTTACTATTCCCTTACATGATGTATGTGAACAACAGCCAGATTAGTATCAACAGTGCCTGTGACTTTGTGTGATGGTTCACTTTCAGCTGGCAAGGCCAGCAATACACCTTCATTGTCCTACCTCAGGAGTGTATCAACTCACCAGCCTATGCCATAATTTAGTTCACAGGGAACTTGATCACCTTTCCCTCCCATGAGATGTCACACTGGTCCATTGCACTGATGACATTATGCTGATTGGGCCTACTGAGAAAGAAGTAGCAGCTACTCTAGACTTATTGGGAAGACATTTGCATGTCAGAGAATGGGAGATAAATCAGACTAAAATTCAGGGGCCTCCTACCTCAGTGAAATTTCTGCAAGTCCAGTGGTGTGGGTCATGTCAAGATATCCCTTCTAAGGTAAAGCATAAGTTGTTGCATCTGGCCCCTCCTATAACCAAGAAAGAGGCAAAGCACCTAGTAGACTAATTTTGATTTTGGAGGCAACATATGCCTCATTTGGGTATGTTACTCAGGCCCATTTACTGAGCGACCTGAAAAAGTGCTGGTTTTGAATGGGGCCCAGAATAGGAGAAGGCTCCACAGCAGGTCCAGGCTGTCGTGCAAGCTGCTCTGTCATCTGGGCCATGTGATCCAGCAGTTCCATTGGTGCTTGAAATGTCAGTGGCAGATAGTGATACTGTTTGCAAACTTTGGCAGGTCCCTATAAGTGAATCACAGTGCAGGCCTTTAGGATTTTGGAGCAAGGCCCTGCTGTCATCCACAGGTAACTACTCTCCTCTTGAGAGATAGCTCTTGGCCTGCTAGGCCGTGGCAGAAACCGAATGTTTGGCTATGGGCCACCAAGTTACCATGCGATCTCAGCTACCCATCATGAACTGAGTGTTATCTGACCCTCCAAGCCATAAAGTTGGGCATGCACAGCAAGACTCCATCATCAAACAGAAGTGGTGTGCGTGTGTGTGTGTGTGTGTGTGTGTGTATATATATGTATATATATGTATATGTATATATATGTATGTATGTATGTATGTATGTATGTATATATGATCAGGTCCAAGCAGGTACTGAAGGCACAAGTAAGTTACATGAGAAGTGGCCCAAATGCCCATGGTCCCCACTCTTGCTACACTGCCTTCTCTCTCCCAACCTCACCTATGTCCTCATGAGGAGTACCCCAGGATTGACTGACAGAGGAAGAGAAGATTCAAGTTTGGTTTACAGATGGTTCCGTGTGATATGCAGGTACCACCTAAGAGTGGACAGCTGTAGCACTATAGACCCTTTCTAGAACATTCCCTGAAGGACAATTGTGAAGGGGAATCTTCCCAGGGGGCATAACTTTGGGCAGCACACCTGGTTGTGCACTTTGCTTTGAAGTAGAAATGGCCAGACATGTGATTATATACCCATTTCCTGTGGTCAATGGTTTGGCTGGATGGTCAGAGAGTTTGAAGGAACCTGATTGGAAATTTGGGGACAAATAAATTTGAGAAAAGAAGCATGTGGATAGATCTCTCTGAATGAGCAAAAGACATGAAAATATTTGTGTCCCATGGGAATGCTCACCAAAAGGTGATCTCAACAGAGGAGGATTTTAAGAATCAAGTGGATAGAGTGACTCATTTTGTGGATACCAGTCAGTCTCTTTCCTCAGCCAGCCCTGTCATCACCCAATGGGCTCATGAACCTGCTGAGGTGGCAGGGATGGAGGTTATGCATGGGATCAGCAACATGGACTTTCACTCATCAAGGCCAACCTAGCTAGGGCCACAGCTGAATGCCCCGTCTGCCAGCATCAGAGACCAACACTGAGCCCCCGACGTGGTACCATTCCCCAGGGTGATCAGCCAGCCACCTGGTGGCAGGGTGATTACATTGGACCACTTTCGTCATGGAAAGGGCAGTGTTTTGCCTTACTGGAATAGACACTCTGGATATGGATTTGCCTTCTCTGCACACAATGCTTCTGCCAAAACTGCCATCTGTGGACTTGCAGAATGCCTTATCCAATGCTGTCATGGAATGCCACACAGCATTGCTTATGACCGAGAAACTCACTTCACAGCTAAACAAACACAGCAATGGGCCCATGCTTATGAAATTCATCAGTCTTCCCATGTTCCCCACCATCCTGAAGCAACTGGCTTGATAGAATTGTGCACAGCTCTTTGAAGACTCAGTTACAGCACCAGTTAGGTGGCAATACCTGACAGGGCTGGGGCAAGGTTCTCCAGAAGGCTCCATATTCTCCAACTCAAAATCTAATATATGCTGCTATTTCTCCCATAGCCAGGATTCATGGGTCCACAAACCAAAGGGTGGAAATGGGAGTGGCACCAATCACCATTACCCCTAGTGGCCCTCTAGAAGAATTTTTGCTTCCTGTTCCTATCACTTAATGCTTTACTGGCCTAACAGTCTTAGTTCGAGAAGGCTGAACGCTTCCACCAGGAGCTCAGTAATGATTCCATTGAACTGAAAGATAAGGCTGCCACCCAGCCACTTTGGGATCCTGATGCCTCAGAGTCAACAGGCCAAGAAGGTAACTACAATGTTAGCTGGGGTGACTGATGCAGACTACCAAGGAGAAATTGTACCACTACTTCACAATGGAGGCAAGGAAGAGTCTGGAATGCAAGAGAACTCTTGGGGCATCTCTCAGTGTTACCATGTCCTATGATTAACGTCAATGGAAAACTACAGCAATCTAATCCAGGCAGGACTCTGAAAGGCCCAGACTCTTTGAGAATGAAGGTTTGGGTCACCTTACCATGACCAGGTGAGGTGCTTGCTGTAGGCAAAGGGAATACAGAATAGGTAGTAGAAGAAGGTACTGATAAATACCAGTTATGACCACGTGACCAATGATAGAAAGGAAGACTGTAATTGTAATGAATATTTCCTCTTTAGTTTATTATGAATACATCTGTGTGTATTTATATGTATGTTAAGCAATTATCTTTGTTTTCTTTCCTCTCTTGTTCCCCTATCATGTAACATAAGATGTATTGACTTTACATCAGTATTTAAGTATTATTAATTGTATACCATAGCATTTAAGTTATGGAATATCATTAGGAGAGTAAATATCACTCAAGGACTTTATTTCCTCTGCTGGGAAGGGATTAGTGATTTTTCAGTTCTATGCAGGATAGTTATATCATGTTAGGAGAATTGTGACCTTGTTATTGTGTTTATCTGGAGATTAAGTATGGTTTAAGGAGATGTATGTGTACCAAGTTGACAAGGGGTAAGCTTGTGATGGTTAATTTTATGTGTCAACTTGACTTGGTTAAGAGATACCCAGAGAGCAGTTCAAAAATTATTTCTGGGTGAGGTGTTGTAAAGAAGATGCACCTTCATCGGTGTGGTGGGCATCATCGAATTTGCTGAGGGCCCAGATAGAACAAAAAGGCAGAGAAAGACCGGTTTACTCTCTCTCTCTCTCTTCTGGAGCTGAGACATCCCCATCTTCTCCTGCCCTCACACATCAGAACTCCAAGTTCTTGGGCTTTGGACCCCAGGACTAACACCAGCACCCCCCAGGCTCTCAGGCCTTCAGCCTCAGACAGAGAGTTATACCATCCGCTCCCCTGATTTTTAGATCATTAGACTCTAACTGAACTACACTGTCAGCTGTCCTGGTTTTCCAGCCTGAAGACATCATGTCACGTCGTGGGACCTCTCGACCTCCATAACTGCATGAGCCACTTCCCATAATAAATTCCCTCATACATATGTGTGCATGTGTGTGTGCTTGTGTATATACACACAAGGGGTCTTCAAAACATTTGTGGAAATATTCGTATTATCTTTTAATCCTATTTTTCCATGAACTTTTTGAAGTACACAAATGTATGTGTACATGTGTGTGTGTATCCTATTAGTTTTGTTTATCTAGAGAACACTGACTAATACACTTTGTCAATAGAAATCACAGACGTTTTCCTTTAACATTACAATTGTTGCCAACTTACCACTTCCAGTTATCACTATTTTGAAATTCTGGTAATTGATTATTAGACTACAGCTTAACCTAGTTACTAATGCATTAATTAAAAGAATATATACTACTATATCTCAAATTTGGGTTTTAAAAATATTTTGATACCTGTTTCAATATAACTGATTTCCTTCTTAGTCCAATGTATTTTATTTTATGCCTATAAAACATTCTTCTGAGGAGGGGTCTTCAGGCTTTGCCAGACTGTCAAAGGAGGTCATGGCACAAAAAAGGCTTGGAACCTCGGTTCCATTAAGTTAAGCACTGTGATCAGGTTTCTTTACATATGGCACAACAGAATTCTGAGCTAACCCACCTGTTTCCCCAGCTGGTGCGTGGGCAACACTTAAGGGGATGGCAATTTCTGGAACAAAGTGTAGAGACGATGACAAATCAAGAATAAACATTATAGCTCATTTCCCTTTATCTTGACTTCTTTTCCCTAACTATAGGGGTCCCCTGATGAAACACAGATATCTCAGGAAGAAACTAGAGGAAGATGGTCCGCAGGGTCTTCACGTCCTTCACAATTCTCCCTTGGACTGAGCCTTCCTACCAGGCAGAGGACAACATCCAGCCAGTCAGATGGGAAGTGGCTTTCTCCTTGTGAGTGTATGTTCCCCCAGGACCCCAGGACTTTGAAAATTAATGGAGGTTTTTCCCCACCTGTGCCATCATCCTCAGGCAAGCGGTTTCTGGGCTGTGTGCTTTATGAAGGCTGACATCATGTCTTCCTGCTGGGCTGATTTTCACTGTGACAGTTATCCAGCTTGGCATGCCCAACCTTTGCACGACCTGCCCTTCATCACAGCTGCAAGTTTGCCCAGAGTCATTTGTCCAGACCATACCCTCTTGGCTCCTTGTGACATGATTCCCATAGTCCCACTGGGGAGCTAAAAAAAATAATATGTCATATCCATGGGGTGAGCATAGGTCACCCCTTCTCTATGGCAACAGAACATCTGCCCCAGGGGGATGAATTGATGACCACTTCATCATTTATCATGATGAAAGCCAGTCAACTTTCTTTCCCTATTGTGTTTGGCCATAGAATAGAGCCAGAGTCTGAGAAGGAAAAGTCAGAAGATCTGAGACACCCATCGGAGGCCTAGCATTGGCAGTGGCTGGGTGGCATGGGACCCTGTAGAGTTGGTCATCTGCTACCCCCCAGCCTGGGATCCCAAGACGTGTGCTGCTTTCATGTTTCTTAAGACCATCGAATCTACTGAGTATTATTTTCAGGAAGCTTGCTGTGATGCTTCCTGGGCTTTTGTGTGGATTTTGCATATGAAGTTATTAAACTATGAGTAGTTATTTATTGCTGTGTAACAAACTACCCCAAAACTTGGTAACTTAAAACAAGAAACATTCCTGTGGTCAATAATCGAGGCACAGCTTAGGTAGGGGTCTCTCTTTCACGGTCTCTCACAAGGCTGCAATCACGGTATTGACTGGAATTATGGTCTCATCTGAAGGGTCAACTGAGGGAGGATGTGCTTTCAGCTTCTCTAATATGATTGTTGACATTGTGGGCCATTAGACTGAGGGCCACAGTTCCTCACTGGCTCTTGGCCAGAGGCCTCCCTCAGTTTGTAGCCATGTGGGCCTCTCCATGGGGCAGCTCACAATGTGGCAGTTGGCTGTCATTAGAGAGTGCAAGGAAAAGAGTAATAGAGGGCAGGCAAGACAAAAGCCAGAGTCTTCATATAACCTGATCTCAAAAGTAACATCCTTTCACTTTTGTCATAGTCTGTGCATTCATAGCAAGCTATTGGGTCTAGCCAACACTCAAGGGGCGGGGATTATACCAGAGAATAAGTACAAGTGGGCGAGAGGATTATTGGGAATCATCCTAGAAACTGCCTACTAGTTTTGTGAAACTCCGTTCACATTTTATGCATGCATTGCATTTCCAATTTATTATGCTTCTGTCTGCAAATTTCAAAGCATACTGTTGCCCAACACCAGAGATTCTTAACCTGAAATCCATGGGCATTGGTGAAAAGTTCTAGGAATCTCTTAAAGTTATGGGACAAACATTTAGTATACGTGCATTTTGCTGAAAAGAGGGTCTGTAGTTTTCATTAGATTCACGAACGGGCTCAAGACCCTAAAAAGATAAAGAACCACCCCCCAAAATGTTAGTAAGACATCTGTCTGTGTCCCTAAAATGCTGTCAGATTGTATTAGTAGATCAATAAAGAAAATGGCCAGCTGCATGGCAGGTCGGAGCTGGCAGGACTGAGCTGGCCTGCTCAGAGGCCATCTCATCCCTCAGGTTGAGGAAAAGAGGCATGAGAAGAGAAGAGACACATAAAGGTACAGGCCCAGGGTTACAGGTGTCCTGACAGGTTTGGAGGCCAGGACTTGTTCCATTTCTGCCATTCTGCTTTTATGGCTGCATGAGCTCACCAGGGAGTGGTGCCATGCGTTTCCATGGCTGTCCCACAGATACAGATCTTCACCACCAAACTGGTATACATGTTGCTTCAGCAGTGTCCTTACAGGGAAAATCCATTCTTAACTCCTTCCTTTTACCTCTAATTTTCTTCCCTTTGATTTGTTTGAAAAACCTTCCTTTATACAGTATCCCCTCCCCTTATCTATGGATTCAGTTACCTGCAGTCAATCATGGTTTGGACATATTAAATGGAAAATTCCAGAAATAAACAATTTATAATTTTTAAATTGCACGCCAGTCTAAGCAGTGTGATGAAATCTTGTGCCATCGCACTCCCTCCTGCCCAGGACATGAATCATCCTTTTGTCCAGCATCTCCACACTGTCTGCACAACCCTGTTGTCAGTCACTTAGTAGCCTTCTTGGTCATTGCACCAACTATTGTGGTGTTGCAGTGCTTGTGTTCAAGTCACCCTTATTTTACTTAATAATGGCCCCAAAGTGCAAGATTAGTGATGCTCGCATGTTGTTCTTATTGTTTCATTTTATTATTGTTGTTAATCTCTTACTATGCTTAATTTATAAATTAAACTTCGTCATAGGTATGTATGCACAGGAAACACAGAGTGTATATAGGGTTCGGTATTATTTGCAGTTTTGGGCATTCACTGAGTGTCTTGGAAAGTATTCCCTGCAGATAAGGGGGGATGACTCTACTTAAAACAGTGGCTCACTGTCCACAGGATAGGAAATGAACAGCAGCCACTGGGAGACTCATACTGTTTACTGCAAGAAGGCAGGTGAGCTAGAGATGACGGCGGGTGCCCTTGATGAAGCCACTCCAAAGGCAGCCCCTCTAATCAAACCAAGTGCATGACTGGGAGGCCCCAGTAAAGAGTGTATCTGACTTTTACTATCCCCTCTGTACACTTAAGATATGTGACCTGGGGTAAGTCACTTAGCCTCTTTGGGCCTCCATTTCTTCATCTGTAAATTGAGAATAACCATAGGCCCCAACCCATGATGTATAAGAAAGCTCACACAGCACTTAGCCCAGCATCTGGCCCCAGTGGAAGTCCCACAAAAACAGTGACTGGCAGTATCCTTTCCTCTTCCAAATTTCTAAAGGGTAAGGAGCTCGGGCAAGATCACAGCTACTGAGAAGTAGTGAACACATGGTTTTTTTACTCCAGAGTGTGTACTCCTCACCTCTTGATATATCTTCAGAATATCAGTGAATATCAGTGAAAAGCCCTGGCAGCCAGGGTCCTGGGTTTGAGTCTCTTCTCTAAGCACACCAGTAAACAACCTTCAGCAACTCACTGCTCTCTCAAGGGCTCAAACGAGCAGGTCAGGCTCGCTCAGAGATGCCAAGAAGCACACACGTGCTGCCCGCCCTACATCCCCTCCACAGCCACCTGTGGCAGACATTGCCAGTCAATCGCGGCACCTGGGGAGGATGGAGTGAGCCACAGTCCTGCAGTCCATTCTCCCTCTACAGGAATGCCTTGGGAAAGAAAGGGAAGTGTCTGGTCAGATTTTCTCATGGACGTGCTGGTAACAGGCCTTCTGGAAAACACACTGATGGGATTTACTAGGGAAGAGTCCTTACCCATGGAATGCTTTCAGAAAGATGCATCTGGGGATCTGGGTAGCATATGGCAATTAATCTGGAATCAATAGATTTATCGCACATGTCTTTCTAGATGTCATGCAACCTTTGTAATTATCGGGAAAAGAAATGGAGATGCTTAGTGATCAAAATGGTTCACTTTTGTGTAGGTGTGGTTCCCGCTGCCTTTGCTTAGAGACTTCACTTGTCAATGGGGGAGGGGGCATCTAATGTGAGAGGGCCTGGGGAACTGCCCTGGTGGTCCGAGCCTCTCCCTGCTTCGCCTGTGCCTCATATTTACCATGTGCTTAAGATTGTCAGTAAAGTATGACACTAGGGAAGATCTCTGAATCTTGCAAGTCTGATATTGGAATCTAGTCTTTTGTGTTGTCTTAGCACCCTGGGGCTAAAGAGAGTTTGAGCTCTATAGTCTGTGAGAACGTGGAGATGACCTCCTCGTGGTGGGGATCCTGGCTGTGTTTCTGTGTCCCCAGTCCCACACACTGGTCCTGGCCCATAGCAGATGCTCAGTAAATATTCATTGAGTGAGTGCTGGTTGTTTCATCCTAGGACTTGACTGGCTCCCGATTCTTTGACAGAGGCATTCAGTGATTCCACCTCAGAGAGGAGAGCGGAGGGAGGGAGCGGTGGAAGGGGAGTCACGCAGAAAGCTGTGTAATTCCTCAAACCCATTCAGAAAACTTTAAGCCCCCACCCAGAAGCTGCTGCCAACGTGACAGAGATCTGGCCTGTGTTGAATGTCCTTCTGAAGCAGTCTCATCAGCTCAACAGATTTATTTCCTGTCATTGTCATAAATAATCCATGAATTAAAAAGGATTGACATTGGTGACTGAAGCCATTACAATCCACCAGGTTGGACGTGAGAATTTTGTGGAAACGGCCAATTTTTGAAGTCTATAAGCCTCACAAAAATAAGTTTCCACAAAGCTCACCAACCTTCTCCTATGAAGGAATAGGAGAGCTACCGAGCCCCATTCCTTTTCCCCAGTACAACCTGACAGCATGGGACATTGTTTAAGAAGATTCAGACGTGGTAAAGAAAATGCAGCAGGCTTTGTCAGGCCATTTGTCTGGGATCTGCACATTTTTAATGCAGAAGATGAAAACACCAAACATTTGGCCAAGAGAGAGGAGGTTCAGAAAAAATGAAATTCAACATTTATTGGAAAATAATTTTCCATAGCAGTATTATAATTCATTAACCCCAGAACAAACCCAAAGTTACTGATTATTATCATTATGCTGCAGCATCTTACATTTTCCAAGGCAAATAAAATCATCATTAAGCACAGTGGTGTTTCCTTAGAAGCTCTTTAATGTTCATTTTTGATTAAATGAAATCCATTACTCAGAGAAGGAAATGCCCAGTGCTAACTACAAGGTTGTGCTTCAGTCCAGGGCCTGGATTGCGCCACACACCTATTGTAATAGGAGAAAAGCCCTGAAATTGAATCACTGCCTGAAGATTTTGTGCAGAAGAGGATATTGGGAAAGTATCTTGTCAGATCATATTCTGTATGTTTTATAAGGCATCTCATAATATATGTTTAAATCTCACAGATTTTATGCTGGAGCACAAGAGGCCCGAGACTGGGAGCACTGAGGTGTTAGAGACCAGAGATACAGTGAGATAAAAATGCAGTCTCTTCAGTCTGTCGTAATTCTCTCAGCTTACAAAGTGACACCGAAAAAGAGAGAGGTGAGTGGAGAGAGAGATAGAGAGAGTATATACCTCTCTCAGAAGATAGGATTGAAAGGAAGGCCTGTTTTATTTATTAGTTGTCTAGATTAGGGTTTCCCAACCTTGGCACAATTGACATTTTGGGCCAGATAATTCTTCTTTAGGGTGTGGCGGTGGGGCCATCCTGTGCATTGTAGGATGCGAAGCAGCCTCCCTGGCCTCTGCCCACTAGATGACAGTAACATCACCCACCTCCTTGGTGGGTGGAGTCAGGAAGTGGGTTGTGCTCTTTGGGTTCTGCAGTAGGAGAATTGAGAGGAAAAGGGAGCGATGCAGGGTAACAGGAGGCAGGCAAGGGTGAGGCCTGAAGGGGGCTTTAGTTGTGCGTGTATGGAAGGCGGTGGGTGTAGAAAACATCCATGGCATGACAGGGAGTGGATGGCAGAGGTTTGTAAAACAAGATTTCTGGCATATCAGTGAGGATTCTGTCATTATCAGACTGCTCAAAATAATGCAAATGAAGGAACTGAGTTATTTATAAAAGCCCTCTTTGGTGCTGGCTGTCTTCTTTTAACTGCAACACCTTTGTGAAACTGATCCATGTGGGACTTGGCTTTCTAGGCATTCATATAGGAGGGAGGTCCCACTGTGCCAACCTGCTCTGCAGGTGAGGTGTGGCTCCTGTGTATTTATTCAGCCATTAGCAACAATACAGGGCCCACCATTTCCTCCCTGGCTGAACACCTCCAGGGAACTCCCCCCACCACCTTCTCAAAGGAAGTTGTCAGCTGTCCACGATGAATGGGCAAGGTGACCAGCGGCAATATGACCCAGCTAATTGGAGCAGGAATGGATACTGGTGGACAACCTTGGTTCAAGATGGACCAATCAAGTTCTTGCTCCTCCGAGCCTGCAGTCAGCTCTGTTGGAGTCATGAGTGGAAAGCCAGGGCCGGCAAGGCTTGAGCAGGCTGCAGCAGAAAACACTAGTTAGCAGAGAGAGGAGGATGAAAGATGCACAGAGAGAAGTTGAGAAGATGCAGCTCCTCAGGGTCCAGATGTCTGGCAGCTAAGATGTACTAATGCAAAAACATTAGAAGCAGGGCCCGGGATCTGTCCTGGTTCCTGCACTCTCTGAGACTCTGTGACATGTCCCAATATTCTCCCAGTGAGTTTCCATTTCCACTTAAGCTTGTTGGAATGAGTTTCTCTATGTGCCAATATGATGCTTGGTGAACACAGGTCACCATCTACCTCAGCCCTCTGGAAAGATTCCACCATGTTCTGTCTCACTGGCATAGGAGCTCAGTCAACAAGACTGGTTGCAGATTCCATTGGTTGTCCACCCAATATCCTTCCCCAATTCTTCCTCGCTGGATTGACATGCAGTCTCCTGCACACCCTGTAAACTTCAAAGAAATCAGACCCAATTCACAGCCCCAGGGGACAAATCAGGATTGGACTAACCCACACCCTTGCCAGTGATCAGTTTACTCATGACCATGTGACACCATTCTGGCCAATGAGACATCAGAAGAAGCTGCCGAGGTGAGAGGCAAGGGGAGACATTTCTGTAAAAGATTTTACATGCTGATAAAAAGAAACTCACGGAAGGAACAGTCCCCTTTTCTACCAAAATGCACACTTTTCTACTAAAACATACATTTTTATGTGTGGATGCTGATGCTGCTACTTGATCTCATGAACCAGCCAAGGACCAGGCAATGCAATGAGGATGGCAGAGCAGGAAGGAGAAAAGAACTAGAGCCTTTAAAGATGAGCCCTTGAGAACCACCCTGCTTGGACTTCTTGCTACTTGAGAGACTAAATTCCTAATTTTTTAAGCTGGGTGAGCCTGTGTTTTTTGTAACTAATAGCTAACATCATTTGGTCTCCAACAGCACACACAAAAAATACTGTTCTCCAATTTAAGAAAGTGGAATAGTCTAAGAGAAATCTTATGGTGGTTATGTCAGTGGAGGTGGTGATGATGGCAGTGGTGATGGTGACCTTCCACTTCCACCATGTGAGGACGCAGTGAGAAGTCACCATCTATGAACTAGAAAGTGGGCCCTCACCAGACACCAGATCTGCAGGCATCTTGGTCTTGGACTTCGCAGCCTCCAGAACTGTAAGAAATAATTATCTGTTGCTTATAAGGTACCTAGTTATGGTATTTTGTTGGAGCAGTCCAAACAGACTAAGACAGCACATGCTCACTATTCTTTCAATCATTCAACAAGCAATTAATTGTGGTCCCACATTTTACCAAGCTGGAGCTAGGTTTTAGGGATAGACATTTGGACAATCTGGGGCACTCTGAGCCAACTAACACCCAATTCTCTTCTGAAAGAGGTTATAGGATCCTGGGGCAAGGTAGTGGTCAACCAGGCTAATACCCTGTGGAAAATGCTCAGAAGAAAGCCTGCCAAAATGGGCAGGTAGATTGATAATGAAAGACTGAGGAAAGAACCATAAAAAGGTAACCACAAACCCGGCAAGCATAAGGCTGCTTGCTAGAAAAGACATATAACCTGGACCAGAGAAGAAATTTATTTTAATGAATCATTATTACCTAAAATTGCAGATGAGAAAGTCACAATAATCTTCAGAGCCACAGCTTGGGTTGGGAGACTGCCTCCCTGCTCTAATTAATGAAATGAAGGATTAATTTATAAATCAAATGCTCATATTAAAAATTCAGAGGGCAGCAATCAATATTTTTTGCTCATGCTAAATTCATCTAATTTTCTGTAATAAATGGCATTCAAAGATGATTATTGGTAAATTAGCAAAATATCCAGTTGAAGCACTTCTTGTGAGTGTTTGCCAATTTGGGGAACTTGTTTATGGAAAATACAAGGCTTGGGTGGATTCTGAGGACTGTGAAGTAATTGGCTCTTCATTGAGTAACGGGAAGATTCAGTCTGAATGGCATGGTGACAAATCAACAAGAGCCATTTAGGGAATTAGTAAGTGTGTAGAAACATTTGCCTTTTTTGTTTGTTTTCTTTCTTTTTATTTATTTACTTAGTTAGTTAGTTAGTTAGTCATTGACAAAATGCATCAGGTCTTGCTTCTTCCCACCCGTGGAGTCTGGAGGCTGTATTGACCTTGGCCAAGCCAATTGGATGTTATTTCCCAGGACTTTTAATCTTAAGGGTGTGAAGCAAAGACAGGAGGAGCAGGTGAAGGTGCCTTGTCACAGGGCTGCAGTGGCATGATACTGCCCGGCCCTAGAGAAAGCCTTTTTTTCTCACCCATTTCCTAAGCTTGGTGTTCAGGCCACCTACCAATTCTGAGAACTCTTACATCTTTCCAATAAATTCCCTTATGCTTAAGATGGTCAGTGTCTGTTTCTTATCAGCAACCAATAACTTTGATTGAGACCAAAATAACCTGAGGGAAGAGATAAATTGTGCATTAAACATGTTTCCTGTTCAGATTAGACTCTCTGTGTAAGGTAAAAGGAACTTGCTTTTAGAAATATGGGGGAAGGCAGCAGGAAGCTATTTAGCTTTGATAAATGTGGGGAGTGTGATTTGGAGGGCACCTGTCTCCAAATGAAATGAGAACAGAAAGAATTATGAGCAGAGAGAGAAGGCAGTCAATCCTTTTACTAGAGCATGTGAAATGAAGTCATTATCCAGCAAACAAACAAAGGGGAGAAGAGCTGTTCAGGCTGGTGCAATTACTTGAGGCCCCTACTTAAAAGAATTATTAGGATGAATGACAAATAGTCAGGTCTGGTTATGAATCAAGGCAGTACTTCTTCCTGGTCTTGTCTGTCTGGTTCCTCACTGTGCTCCTGGAATATGCTTCTCTAACAGGTCTCCCACTGCAAAGGTAAGGCCCTAAGCAAAATGGTAGTACATCGTAGGTGCTTAATAAATATTTGTTAAATGAATGAGCAAATTGTGACCTCAGCATTATGCTCCTTACTGTGGAAAGGAAGAGTAGTACAATCTCTAGAAATGGTCATGCTTTTAGCCACTCGAAAATGCATCCCATCCATTTAAGAATGATTATTCAATAAGTTCTTTCTTTTATAGGTTAGTTGTGGTAGCCAACCTTCAAGATAGCCCCCAATGATTCTACCATCCTGGAATTTATGCCACTGTGTAGCCCCCTCCCACACTCAACGGAGATGAATAGGGCTGCCCTGTGTAACAAATAGGATATTGCAGAAATGATGAAGTGTGACTTCCAAGACTGCATCATAAAAGACATCGCAGTTTCTACCTTGCTCTCTCTTGGATCCCTTGCTCTGGAAGAAGCCAGCTGCCATGTTGTGAAAACAGTCAAGCAGCTTTATGTGGGGTCCACATAGTAAGGAACTGGGGTTACTTGCCAATAGATAGCATGAACATGCCATCCATGTGGATGAGCCATCCTGGAATCAGATCCTCCAGCCCCAAACAAACCTTCATAAGACTGCAGCCTCATGAGAGACCATAGCCCAAAACCACTCCACTAAGCCTCTCCCAAATTCCCGATCAACAGAAACTGTGAGATAGTAAATCTTATCACTGTATTAACCACTAAATTTAGGGGTAATTTGTTATTCAATAAGAGGTAACTAATGCACTAGTGTATGCAATAACTCATAAAAAGTCCACAGAAAGGTAAGATTTGGGGTGACTTCTTCAGTCTACTCAGATTCCTACTTCAATCTCCTCCACCCACAAGTTTCGCTCCTCATGAGTAAGCATCTTAAAAAACTTAGGGTTCACCACACGGTCAACCTTGCAGTCATCAGAAAATATCCCTCCTGGATCTGCTGCCTCATGTCCCTCCACCCTGTGTACCCAAAGGCCCGTCTCCTGTTCACCCTCCAGGGTGGACTGTCAGTCAGTCTCTAGGCCATCCAGTTCCACTGTCAGGTGAGGAATGGGGCCTCCAACCCTAAGAAGGGAGAGGGGGGGACACTCTGTCCAACATCTCTGCTCAAAATGGAGAATTAAAAAAATAAAAATCAGACCTTTCACACAATGAGGATTGACTCTCTTCCTTTCTAACACGTCTCCTGTAAGTTATTACACTAAGTACCTTACAAAGTCTGAGCAGACGTGGTGCCTGAAGCCAAACACCTGGCTCCAAAGTGAAAATGATTCCACGGCTCCTGGCTTTTGTCTTCTCTGATGAATTTTTTAGTTCAGTGTTCTCAAGCACATGGACCCCTAGTCTCTTCTGATAGCCAGAGGAGAAAAACAAAATATCCTATGGCCAAATTGTTTAGGAGTTGTTTAGAAATACTCTTTAGCCCCCTCTTGGAAATCCACAACATATATTCATATCCTACAAAGAAGTCTTTCAGTAAGGAAACCTGGTTAACCCAGGATTTCTTAATCGTGCTTGGCCACAGAATATTTATTCTTGCCCAACATTAACTTCTACTGAATTAGTGTTCAACAGTCAGTTTTTTGGAAACAATATTTTAGCCAAAATGTTGGTTTCCTCTCTGTTTTAAGTTTCAGTTTATGGCAAAGGCAAATAACAAAGCATTGCATGAGGAATATTACTGCAAAGTAGACAGAACTGAAGCTGTGGGGTGAGAAGACCGAAAGGATTTTGTTTTGTTTGGAGGTTTTGTTGTTGGCTTGTTTTTTACTTTTTATCTTGAAAAAAAATAATACAAGAAATTGTAAACACAGTACAGAGTTCCCATGTCTCCTTCACACAGCTTTCTCCAGTGATAACATCTGACATAACGACAGGACATTACCAAAAAATTGACAATGGTACAACACTATTAACTAAACTATTATTCTGATTCCACCGGCTTTTACATGTTTTTTTTCCTGTCTATAGAACTATAAAATTTTATCACATGTACAGATTCATGCAATCACCATGATCAGGATCCAGAACTGTTCCATCACCACAAAGAACCTCCCTCATCCTCTCCCTTTATAGTCACTCTCCCCAACTCCTACCCTGCCAAACTCTCATCAGCTCTCCATCACTAAAATTTTGTCATTCGTAGAGTGTTATACAAATGTGAGTATGTGTAACATTCTGAGGTTGATTTTATTTCACTCAGCCTAATATTCTTGAAGTTCATCCAAATTGTTGTGTGTATGAATGGTTTACTTCTTTTCATTGCTGAGCAGTGAACACAGATTGTATAATCATTCTCATGTTGAATGATATTTAAGCTATTTCCAATTTGGGGCTATTAAAAATAAAGTTATGGGCTGCCCCGGTGGTGCACTCGGTAGA
>NW_007731744.1:234389-235006 GCF_000696425.1 Galeopterus variegatus
ATAGTCACTCTCCCCAACTCCTACCCTGCCAAACTCTCATCAGCTCTCCATCACTAAAATTCTGTCATTTGTAGAGTGTTATATAAATGTGAGTATGTGTAACATTCTGAGGTTGATTTTATTTCACTCAGCCTAATATTCTTGAAGTTCATCCAAATTGTTGTGTGTATCAATGGTTTACTTCTTTTCATTGCTGAGCAGTGAACACAGATTGTATAATCATTCTCATGTTGAATGATATTTAAGCTATTTCCAATTTGGGGCTATTAAAAATAAAGTTACGGGCCGCCCTGATGGTGCACTTGGTAGAGTGCGGCACTTGGGAGCGCGGTGGCGCTCCCACCGAGGGTTCGAATCCCATATAGAGACCGGTCCGCTCACTGGTTGAGCACGGGGTGGGCGCAACACTGAGGGTTGCAATCCCGTTACCGGTCACGGAAAAATAAATAAATAAATAAAGTTACTGCTGTGGACTGATGTCCCCCCAAAACTTAGTCCCCACTGTGACAGTGTAAAGAGGGTGGGTAATCCTATTATGGTCATTGAAAGGTTGGGCCTTAGGGAGGTTGATTGGATTGTAAAGGCCATGCCCCTTTTCCTGGGTGTGGTTCTGAGGA
>NW_007731744.1:238368-238684 GCF_000696425.1 Galeopterus variegatus
ACAAACATTTTCATTTCCCTAGGATAAATGACCACAAGTGCAATTGCTGGGCTGTTTGGTACATATATGTTTAACTTTACGAGATACTGCCAAACTGTTTTCCAGAGCGACAGTACCATTTTTCATTCCCACCAGGAATGTATGTGTGATCTAGTTTCTCTGAACCCTTGTCAGCACTTGGTATGGTCAGTATGTTTTATTCTAGCCATTCTAGTAGATGTGTCATAGTATGTCACTGTGATTTTAATTTGCATATTACCAATGGCTAATGATGTTGAACAAACATTCATCTGCTTATTTGTCATCTATGTCCCCT
>NW_007731745.1:0-8184 GCF_000696425.1 Galeopterus variegatus
GTTTTCTTTTCATGATTGTCATTTTTATTATAGTAGTGGGTTTTTATTTTACTTGGATTGTTATGGCAGTGGTAGTTATTTTTCAGGAATCATCCCAGTACTCCCTTGAGAATTTCTTGTAAGGGTGGTCGTGTGGTGGTGAACTCCCGCAGTTTTTGTTTGTCTGAGAAATATACTATTTGCCCTTCATTTCGGAAGGATAACCTTGCATTGTAGAGTATTCTTGGCTGGAAATCTTTGTCTTTTAGTATTTTGAATATCTCATCCCATTCCTTTCTAGCTTTTAGGGTTTGTGATGAGAAGTCTGATGTTAGCCTGATTGGGGCTCCCTTATAGGTGATTTGACGCTTCTCTCTTGCAGCTTTCAAGATTCTCTCTTTGTCCTTGAGTTTTGCCATTTTGACTATAACATGTCTTGGCGAAGCCCTTTTTGGGTTGAATACATTTGGAGATCGTTGAGCTTCTTGGATCTGTAGATCTGTGGTTTTTCTTATGTCTGGGAAGTTTTCTGCCACTATTTTGCTGAATATGTTTTCAATACAATCACTTTTTTCCTCCCCTTCTGAAATACCCATGATTCGGATATTTGAGCGCTTAAGGTTGTCTAATATCTCTCTCAGGTTTCCTTCAATATCTTTGATACTTTTTTCTTGTCTGCTTGTATTATTCCAAAGAGCCCATCTTCAAGAACCGAGGTTCTCTCTTCAACTTCCGTTATCCTGCTAGTTAAACTCTCCAATGTGTTTTTTATTTCACTGAATAACTTCTTCAGTTCGGCAAGTTCTGCTACATTTTTTTTTATGACAATGATTTCCTTGTACATTTCCTCTTTCAGCTCCTGTATGTTTTTCCTGGTTTCATCATGCTGTCTAGCTGTGTTTTCTTGTATCTCATTCAGCCTCTTTAGGATTAACACTCGAAATTCCCTGTCATTCATTTCAAGGGCTTCTTGTTCTATAGGATCTAGAATTTGAGAATTATTGACTTTTGGTGGTGTATGTTCTTGGTTTTTTGCATTTCTTTTTGGATGTTTATTCATTTTGGCAGGGATTTTCTCTCGAATCTTGGACTTCCGACAGTAGATGGCGCTATCGAGCCTTGGAAATCCTTCCAGTGGGCTGTCAACTACTCCTTTCTTTCTTTATTTATTTCTGAGATTCCGCCTCTTTTAGCCGGGTCCCTCCCCACTCTGTGTGCTCAGGACAGGGCTGAGGCGTGTCTTCTATAAGCCTTGACTTTTAGTTGAGTCATCAAAGTTGTGTCGCGCCCCGCCCTGCCTAGCAGGTGACCTAATTCTCCGGACTGGGGGGGAGGAGGGAGGGTCAGTCAACCCACAATTTCTCCTTGCCTTCCCCTCACTTGGGTCGGCTCCCTTAGAAACCCGACTGGTACACTTCAATGTAACTCGAGGGGGACACCGGGCTCCCCTCTCCCCACCAGAAATCAGTTAGGGGTACTTCCAAACTGAGGTCCCCAGAGATGGAATCTGCCTCTCGGGAAGAGGGAGTTTATCTGTAGCTGTCGCCTAGGGTGTGACGGTGAGACGATCTGGGCGGGCTTCTCATCCCAGCCCCCCCGAGGCTGGCCGGGGGTTTCCCACGCTGCCGGCCCCTTCTAAGAACCGTGGGCCGAGTGGGACTACAAGCCCCAGGATGCTCGTCATCATGCTGTCTAGCTGAGTTTTCTTGTAACTCACTCAGTTTCTTTAGAATTATCACTCGAAATTCCTTGTCATTCATTTCAAGGGCTTCTTGTTCTATAGGATCTAGAGTTTGAGATTTATTAACTTTTGGTGGTGTACTTTCTTGGTGTTTTGTGTTTCTGGTATCTTTTTTTGGATGTTTATTCATTCTGGCAGGGGGTTTTACTGTGCACAGGTTTGACCCTATTCCCTGCTCTGTGTGCTCTTGACTAGGCTGGGGTGTGTCTTCTGCAGCCCCTGCTCGGCACTGCCCCACCCAGGAGGTCTTTCAGGTTTCTGCTAGTCGCTCTGGGTGGCTTTGCAGCACTGTAAAGGGCTTTCTCAGGATTATTCACCTTACTCCTGTTATTGCAGTTATCTGTGTGCTTGTCTTATCTCCCACACCGGAGCGTGAGCTCCTCGGGGGAGGATCCCGCAGCACACAGTTCCTCTTTGAATCCCCCCGGCGCGCGGACCGACTCTGGCGCCTGCCTGTGGTCAGCTCTCCAGCAGGTTTAAGCGAGCTTGGGAGTGCTCCAATCACACTTTTCCTAATCAGTAATCAGTTAGGCGTTTTTCTGAACTGATGGCCGCAGAGATGGTATCTGCCTCCCTGTAACAGGAAGTTTACAGGGGGCGGAGCCCAGGGTGTGGTGGAGTGATAATCTGCCCAGCCCGTTCTTCCCTGATCTCCCGAGGCTGGCCAGTTCTCCCCCTGCCACTAGCCCCACCAGAGAACCACAGGGGGGATGGGATGGGAGCCCGCCCACAGATCCTGGGAGGCCCCGCGTGGGGGCAAGGAAGTGGGAAGGCTCAGTGAGGAGCCGAGCCCGGTGAAGTCGGCCTGCTCCGACCCCACCTGAGAAAATGGAGGCAGCCCCGGGCCAGTGACTGGCCCAGTGGGGTAGGTGGAAGCCAGACAGGCGTCTGCTCCGCCAGCAGGACTGGGCAGGCTCACAGAGCTGAGCCTGCCGAGGGGCTCCCTCTCCGTTTCCGTGTTGTTGCAGTCTCAGTCCTCAGCCACTGCTGCCTCGGGCTGCTCACTCGGTCCCACGGTGTGTCTCGGGCGCTCCCAGGTTGTCATACAGTTTCTGGCAAGTTGTGTAGCACCGTGCAAAATGGTGTGAGATTGGGCCCATGTAATCTCTCCTGGCAACTCTCTGTGGAGAGGCTGGGTGAGAGGCAGCTGTCCCCACGCCTCAGGTCCGCTGAGGCATTCAAGGTAGCTGAGGTCCAGGGAAAACAGGCACAATGGCTCTGATGCTTTTCTTTGGAGTGAAGGGGAGACAGTTTCTGAGGCTGGGAAGTCCAAAGTCTATTTGGTGGTGGCGACAATGACCCAGGGACTTCACACTGCAAGATGGTGGAAGTGGAGAACAGAGAGAGAGAGCAAGACAGACTGAGTGAGAGAGACAAACAGACTCTCCTCTCCCTCCTTTTAAAGTCTTCCCTCCATTTTTTTTACGTGAGCAAAAAGCGAAGTAATAATTATTAACATTTTAGCCCCATTAGAACTTCATAAACAGTTAAGTAAATCCTGTTTTACATCAGTGACATCAGATGCTTCACATAGAAAGTTAGGTAAATTAATTCCAGTGGTTCAATTTTTTTTTTTTTTCTTTTTAACTCATGGAACCAATGAAAAGCTTTTGGAATTTAATTTAGCTGAAAGTGAAATATCTGACACTATTGTGATTGGTACTATAAATTAAATCAAATATTCAATATTGAAGAAAAAATTATATGTTTTGACGTGATAATCTGAATAAAATATTTGTGGAAGACATGGTCATAGTAAAAACAATGCTATCATTAAATCAAGAAATTTATGAAGCAGATATACTTGGAATTAATCATGCACACTCAATTCATAGTTGTGTCTAAATAAGCATCCACATTGTATTAATCAATTGATTGAAGTATAAACTTTTTTGTAATAAGATTAGTGAAAAAAAAAAACAGTATATGCTTTCTTCTTTGCTGCCTGTCATCAACTAGATGGATCAAACTTTTAAATCTCCTTTAGTACTTTACAGTGATATTGAACTTTTAAAAAATAAGTTCTCTAAATGTTTTCGTATTTTATTCAAAACCAATTGGAAATGTTTCATCAAATTATTTAAAGGTGTGCCAACAATCTCTTGACATTTTTAATGTTAAAGTGTCAAGAACTTTTGACATTTTTAGATAATTGCGATTACAGGCTTAAATCCTATAAACAGGAAGACATAGAAATTTAATCCCATAAAATAAAAGCAAGGGATAAACTGTATAAAGTCAATGAAAAGGCCCCAAATGTTGTATAAATTTTGAAATTCTATGATTTCATTTTGGAATTGCATGAGGCAATGCTTTTTGGATGCAGCTCCTGTTTTTGATCACGCAGTATGTGATGTGCTGTTCATTCCACCCAAACATATTTTTTTCACCTCAGACATTGTATTTTTATTTTTAGAAATTAAATTTGGGTCTTTTTATTTTTTAAATATATTCCATGTTTTTCTTTAGTGTCCTCATGATTTCCTCTACCTTCTTGAACATATGGGATCTAGTTATAATTGTTTTAATATCCTTGTCCACTAATTTTATATTTGCGTCATTTCTGGGCCTGTTTCGATTGATTTAATTTTTCCCATTATGGGTTATATTTTCTTTTCATGTCTGGCAGTTTAGGGATGCCACACATTATGAATTTTAACTTCTTGGTTGCTAGATACTTATGTACTCATGTTAATATTATTGAACTTTGTCCTGAGATTCCATTTAGTTACTTGGAAACAGTATGATCCTTTTGAAGCCTGCTTTTAAAATTTTTTAGGCAGAAACAAAGCAACCTTTTGCCTAGGATTGATTCACCTGACACATATTAAGAGCAGTTCATACTCTGCCTGGTGGGAAAACAAGGTATTCCCAACTTTGCATGAACTCTGGAGATTGTTCTGTTTCATTATTTCTGGTGGTTTTTTCCCCTCAACCCCCTGTTTTGATTAGTTTCCTCATCTGCCTGTACTGATCAGTATTCACCTGAAGACTTAAGGACTCTCTGTACTTCTCTGGGGCTCTCTCTTTTTATAGCTCCCTCTTCTCAGTAGAGATCTCTTATCTCTGGTACTTTGTGCTGCAAATTCAATTCTCTTGGCCTCCCCAAATTCTTAACTCTGTCTCTTCGAATAAGTAAGTTGCCAGCCTCCAGATTGGGTTCCTTTGCCCTGGAAACTCTTTTGGGATAGTAAGCTAGGACAATCATAAGCTTACCTCCTTTGTTCCCCTTGTTTCAGGTGATTCCTCTCCTGAGCTGCCTGTTGTCCAATGTCTGAAATCTTATGCTTTGTATGTTTTGTCCATTTTTAAATTGCTTAAGGTGGGAGAGTAAATGCAGTCACTATCACTTTATAAGGGTTGGAAAGAGAAGACCCTGAAAATCATATGTGAGTAGAATCATTACTTGTATCTACCAATATAACACTATCAAGCGATTAATCAGTAAATCAATATCTCAAATATTATATAATTTTTTATTATTTTTATGTCTCCTTTTATTCACAAAAGTACCCCCGTTTGGATGATAAATTATCTGGTAACTCTAATTTTAGTATGTTAACAGTGTATGTTAATATCAAGCACTGAAATAATTTATAAAATTTTGCTAAATTTTGTGTTTTAATTTTAATAAAATGAAAATGTATCAACACCCTAATTCTCTTCATATGTATTAATTAATGAACTTATTGATTTCATTTTGAAACAGCACCGTATAATTTGTCCCCGGTTAAATAGAGCTTTCAAGATGCGTGAGAGGATTCTGTCAAAAGCCTGGCACCATGGCAGAATTCAGAACTGCATACATTTTTTTTTTTTTGAATCCCATATTTCCTTACTTGGTTCTTCTTGGTTTACTTTTTTTCCCTCTTCATCCTTCCTCCCATTTTTCCTTTTCCATATGTGTTTGATATATGTCCTTGAATGTGTGTGAATGCTGATAAATAAGCAGTATTCTAAGTGTATATTTATTTTTTATTTGCATTCATGGCATTGTACATTGACTTAATTCTATATTTTACATTTTTCACTTTATATGTTTTAAGATCTATCCATGTTGCTATATGTGTGAAAAAACTTTAAAAAGTTCATGGAAAAATAGAATTAAAAGATAATACATATCTTTCCATGAACTTTTTGAAGATCCCTCATATATCTGATTCATTATACCTAGTTGTTATGTAGTATTCCATAAGGTGTATCTACCACATTTTATTATACAGTGCCCTGGAGGTGGATATCACTGGTGCTTTAATATCTCAACTATCGAAGCAAAATGATGGTTATCCTTGCTCTCTACCCTTATGGAGAAATATGTGAATTTCTGTGCAATATAAATGCAGGAATGAGCTTGCTGGATCCTAAGTTCTCTAAGTATTATCAAGGTACTATTCATGAAATTGGTACCAGAGTATCCTAGCAATGTAGTGAATCTTCATTTACCCACAGTTCTTAACATTCGGTGTTTTGTACTTAATTTTTGCCAGTATGAGAGATATAAAATAGAATGTCACTGTCATTTCAATTTTCATTAATGACCAGTGAGTTTAAGTCTCTATTTGATTTCCCTTCTTTTTCTTATTGATTTACTTAAGTTTCTATATATTTAGATGTAAAATCTTCTTACGGGCTTAGACTTTGCTATATTCTCTGTTTTCTGTTTTCTATTAATTGTATCTAACCTTAATTTTGATGTAATCAAGCATGTCACTTTTTCACCTTATTGTTTCTATTTTGAGATTCCTGTTTCAGAAGCGCTTTGGCACTTCTAGTATTGTAGATTGATTGAATCGTGTCCCCAAAGTTCATATATTAGAACCTCAATCCCGCTTGTAACTGTTGCAGGTGGGAAATCCTATTACTGTAATTGAAGGTGGGGCCTTGAAGGGGTGTTTGGATTGTAGGACCACACCGTAGTAAAAGGATTAATAATATTGGTCAGGGGTGTGGTTCTGAAGGCTTTAAAGAAGAGCATATGAGAGGTTAGTCTCTCTCTGATCCACCATTTTCTGCCATGTAGGACCCCTGGGTCACTGTTGCCACCACCAGAACCCTCACTAGATGTATTCCCTGGACTTTGGACTTCCCAGCCTCCAAAACTGTAAGCAATAAATTTTGCTTTATTTATAAATTACCCAGTTCCAAGTATTTTGTTATGAGCCACATAAATAGACTAATATACCTAAGTTCAAGAGGATAATGTCTTGAATTTTCTTTTATTTGCTTTCTTTTTTAACTTTCTCCATTAGGTCTTTAACTCTCTGACATTCACTATTTAATATCATACCTTACTCTAGTCTATACGGCAAGCTACTTTTTCCAGTTAAACCTTATGTAAACTTTTGCACATGATTAAGTTCAAAATGTGTCACATGTATGAGGTGATATTTTAAGCATAATATTATATGTAAATAAGCAGCAATTATTTATATCTATACATTGATATATTTCCAGGTATGGTTTTCATGTGTTTGTTAGATATTTTCACATTTCATTAACTGGGGTGATCTTGTGACACCCAACTACACAAATGGTGGCAGTGAGGTAGTATTTGATTACTAAAGAAGACTCACAGGCCCAAAATGTCAAAGCTTATGGATTTGTGGTTTATTGCAGGGAAAGGATATAATAGAACAATACCATTAAAATAAATCTATGCATCTCAGCCAAAGTCTGCCTCACAAGGTGTCTGGAGAGGCCAAGAGCAAGTCCCAGTTGTCCTTTCTTTGCAGGGCTATACCAGGATGCACTTTTTCTCTCCAGTCAGGAAGGACTGATATGTGCATGTAATATTTCAGAACCAGGAGACTGAATGGAGTCTAGGCTATGCTTCTTATATTATGCTGGTCACATGGGCATAGCATCTTATTTCTATGTAACCAATGACAGAAATCTCCAAGGCTCTCAATAAGAACAGCTACAAATCATGAATCTCTCTGTTTATCAAAGAACAATGTTTATAAGCCAGGTTGCCTTAGACCCATGTGGCTTGAGACTCATGAATACAAAGCAGCAGTATTAATTGGACACTGACTGTCTTCACCAGGGGCCAGTGCTATGCAAATACTTCAGTAAAACAACTCAACTGAATCTTGGGGAAACATTCCTAAGATAGTGGATGGCTTTCTGGATGTTCCAAGTGACCTCAGCACCACTCATGTGCAAGCCCCTTGCCAACCCAACTCCATCAAGTAAAGAAGAAACTGCCAAGATGCTTGGCTGGTGATGACCATAGATGGTGGTGGATGCTGTCAGGATGTCTTGAGTGGTCAGTGTTACAATAGCGAGTCTGACCATAGTGGTCAGCTTAAAGGCAGCACGTGTCTGAAATTCAAGTCTGCCCATGTGTCATCACCATGTTTGTGGCCCACAGCAACCTCTGCTGTTGTTCAGCTTCCTCCTTTAAATACAAAAAAAAAAAAAAAAAAAAAAAAAAAAAAAAAATGAAAATATTTTTTCCCAAG
>NW_007731745.1:8203-59385 GCF_000696425.1 Galeopterus variegatus
CCCCCATTTTTTGGGCCCCCAGCACCCTCTGCTTTTGTTCAGCTTCCTCCTTTAAAAAAAAAAAAAAAAAAAAAAAAAAAAAAGAAAGAAAATGTAAATATATTTTCCCAAGGCTCAGTAGGGTGTGCTTTTTACCAGATCACTGGGTACTTGTGTATTTACGAGAAGGACAGGTCACCTAAAAACCATGCCCAGTTCAACCTGGGGAAACATTGGGAAACCATGTCCTGTTTAAACTTGGAAAAACTTACCTAAGCATTTTAGTTTATTGAGTACTAGATATGTACCAGACACAGTAACAAATTTAAATGTCATTTTTTAAAAATATTCACAAAATTCAGTGAAGTTCGTATTTTATTACCCCATATTGCAACGAGGATCAGAGAAAACTACTAAGAGGCAAACCTAGGATTTGTACTTTGGCAGGTAAGTGATTTCTGAGCATGAAATATTTTTCTTTCACATGGTGCCTGATGGAGAACTAATTATTTAGAAGGCTGAATAAGGACTAATAAAATTCTGAAATTTTAAGGTTATAAATATTTTATCACAATTTAGTATTAATTTTGTGAATGTTTATTTCCTTTTGTATTCCATTAGGGAGGCATGCTCAAGTGATCAGTACAAATATTTTTTGGAATATTTGTTAGAGACAATGTAGTCTCCAAAAATAAAATGACTTCTTTACCTATTCAAATCTCCACTACAAGCAGTCTGTTTCTAGTAGAGTTGAAAAAAAGATGTGCTTAGTATCAAGAGATTTGGCTGTGCTACTAGCTTTGGTCAAATGATCAGCTTTGGAGTTCAGTTCAATTTGATAAACTTACTGAGAAGCTAGTATGTATGTGGCACTCTGCCAGCAGGGCAGGGCAGGGAATCCTGAGATATGTACAATACTACCTCTCCCCTTCAGGAGGTTCTTCTCTAGATCTGTAAAAAAATTGTGCACAATCATATGACAAACCAGGGAGAGATAAGTATAGAAAAAGGGAGATGCAGAGTGTTATGCTATTTCAAAGAAGAAAGAAAAACTGTTCCATAGCAGATCAGACCAAAAGTGTGTCCGAGGAAGGGAACATTTATCGAGTATATACTAGGTGCTGACTTTCTTTCCAAGTAACATACTAGAATTTTGAAATGCTGCATCTAAAAAACAGCACTGTCCAATATAAGTTTAATTTTAATCAACTATTAAATTATATTTGGTTAAATAAAGCCGCTTGGTATAAGGCCTAAAATTAAGGCCCAATATTATGTGCTACCTTGACAGCCGGTGAAACCAGGAGTGCCTCAAATTAGCCTAATTTCAAGTTCCCTTCCTGCTCTGCCTGTGTGGTTAAAGTCCCCTAGCCAAACGACTCTCCTTATTAAGAAAATCATGCGTAGTGCCTACTTATCCCTGACTAGTGGGTTTCTGTTCCCTGCCAGGCCACAGAATTATTCAAACCAACCAACCACATCCTTTCATGAGAACCAAGAAACCCCACTGTCTCGACACTGCAAACCTGCCTCGTACGGTCCCCGCTGGTTTACTCTGTTCCAGAGTATAACGCTTGTGTGGCCTTGGGTGACATGTGGTATCCTCCTGCCACCCCCGGTTGTAAGTATACGTGACTAATAAACTGTTGCCATCTCATCTTCTCAGTGTTGAGTGTTACGGGCTTGGCCATTCCATAACCCTAGGGTGGAGTCTCTCCCTCAATAATGGGACGAAAAGGAGGTGACTAAGACAAACCACAAGTAACTCAATCTAACCCAAATTTGACAATTTAACAATTGCTTAAAAACTATTTAGTATTTTTTTATTAAAAAACACAAACAGATGAAGAAAGAATGAACTCCTTAACTTATTATGTAAAAAACTTCATAATTTTAGTCTGTGCCTCCCTCTCTAACATTATTCACAACTGGGATCTTGTAACTCTCTATCTTGTGACACATATGTATGCTTTTACCCTTTGTTGCTTACTCTGTCTGGGAAAATGTTTTATCACTTGTTCATACTCCTAAAAAAAACCCCAACTCATCATCTCTTGCACCATGAGACTCTCCTATACATCTCACCAAGAAGCTATGTCTGTGTCTTCCGTTATGTTCTCACCGCACTGTTTACACACACCCATTAAAGTACATGTTACCCTATATTGCAATTATTTGTTCCTATACCTTTCTACTATACTAGTCTGGGACCAGCTTGAGAACAGGGTCCTTTTCTTATTAACCTTTGTATTTCTGGGACTTACCATAGTGGCTATCATCTGATAGGTGATGTCAGTGTTTCAAATTCCACTTCAATAAATGGTGTTGAATGAATGAATGGATCACTGTGTAATTGTGTCCAGCCAACATAAATGTTATAGTTACAAAACTCACTGTGCAAATATAAATGTAATTTGATTTCTTCTTTTTCTCCCTTAACTCCTCCGTTGATGTAAGTAGTGGGAGGCTTAAGTATCAGCCAGGAAAGGGAACCTTGTATCTTCAACCATCCATGGCAACTGATGACTACTGCTGGGTTGTAATTGATCCTGGGGTCTTTGGGCATTGACCTTGATAGCTGATGTGCTGAGATGATTGCAGTCCCAAATGCAGCCTCACTCATTATGTCCACGTGAATCACTGCAGTCTTTTCATCCCCAAATTTCACCCCTTTGAGTGTGTATTCTTTCTGTTTCTTTTGTGCCTTCTCAGGATCCAAGAAATCTCTGACTGTTTTCTCTGCACAACTCTAAGTTATGCAGACACTGAGCCTTTCCTTGGGCACCACACTTACCATACCTATGTTGCCGTTCTGACTTCATGCTTTCAGTCTCCCTGAGCTATACCCTGGAGACAAAACACATCTTCTCTTTGCGTTGGGATCACCTAAACTTTTCTGGAGTTTCTCTCACTCATATTCTCTAGTTTGTGGAATCTCTCTACCATTTTGCATACTTGTTTTAAAGTCACAATAAATTCCATCTCATTGGGTAAGCATTTCCTGATGGGAAGATGTCATTGTTCCCACCCGACTGTAAAGGGATCACTGCTTCTGAACTTCTATTTTAGTATCTGGCCATCTAGTTGGCATTTATTACATATAGCTCTGTAACACTAGCATATGTGTGTGTGTGTATATATACATACATACATACATACATACATATATATATATATGCGCACTTTCTTTTCCAATTGCATTATATATTTGTTTTAGCTTTTCAACTACAAGTTAGGATTTGCCACTCCATTTTTGAACGATTCTTTTAAATAAGTGAATACTGTCCACAAATGCTATTATTCCTTTTAAAAATTACTTATAATTTATTATATATTACTTTTGTATCTTTCCATTTACCTACCATTGTAAATTAATTTTATAGTTGTTTACTATTTTGTTTCCTGATGAATGAAAACAACAAACTTTACATTAATTGTATTCTTATAGTAAGTCAAATTCCATTAGAGCAGTTTCCAAATGCCAAGAACTGTTCTTCAGCCTTAGATATGTCCCACTTATTTCAAACAATACTTAATATTATAGCATTCTAGTATGACAGTAGAATTGGGACAGTCCCTGAGAGTTCATGGTAATGGGACTTGCAGCTGGCTTTAAATTTTTTCAATTTTTTTTCTTTTTAAAATTTAAACACGATGAGGAAATGAATTAGATATTGCCTGCCAGTTAGCTGAGCTATGTTGTAAAACAAGTGTACTATCAAATTACATATGTCATCTATTGATGGGCTTACTCAACAGTAGGAAAATAGTTATAAAACAAGATCAAACTAAAAGAATTAGTCCAACAAATTTAATATTTAATAAGCAGTAAAAGATGACATGTGTTTGTATAAAAAAAGACCTAAATACCTGGACAAACACAAATGCTTCCAGAAACACAGTTTTTTTTTCTTTTGTTCAGATTGTGCCAAGTAGAAATATTATTTCTATTCTCTATTATGTGAACTTTTTTATTATCATGTCTCAAAAATACTGCCTAGTTAAGAAAGTACTTTCATTCTAAGTTTTTTGTCCCCCTTGAACATGAAGTTTCTTATTTTCACTTTCAATCCATAACTGCTTTTTTTTTTTTTCCTTCTTTTGGAATGTTTAATAAAATTCAGTGTGATCCATTTGGGGTTAGTGGAGCATAAAAATGAAAAATTTTTTTCACTGGGTAAGCAATTTTTCGGGTGCTCTGAAATAATTTTGAAGAGTCAATCTTTCTTTAGATATAATTATTCAAGAAAAATGATTTCATCAGAATTAAGAGCAATGAAACAAATAAATGGTAGGTGGAGATTTGGAAGGTGTCTAGAAGCTGGAACCTGAATAGCTAGTTTTGTTATAAGTAGTTTAATCAGTCAGTTCTCTTCTTTCAAGTGCAGGAAAGGATTAGGAACAGGCGACTCTGTAGCTGCACTGGTGCCCCACTCTTAGCGTGCTTTTCTACATCTTTAATAACTAGACACTTAAGCCCCAAGCCCTTCCTTTGGGCATGCTCTCATGTCAGAAAGGACAGCCAAATAGAATACAGAGGAGATAGAGTGGTGCTCC
The DNA here is from genome assembly GCF_000696425.1 of Galeopterus variegatus. Classification (NCBI taxonomy): domain Eukaryota; kingdom Metazoa; phylum Chordata; class Mammalia; order Dermoptera; family Cynocephalidae; genus Galeopterus; species Galeopterus variegatus. Next base: position 12,740 of record NW_007731745.1, read on the forward strand.
AGACTCAGTCCCCCCTCCTCTGTGCCCATTTTGAATCTCTCAGAAAGGCCAAGCCTACAATGTATCCATGGAGGAGATTTGTCACTGCCCCATATCACAGCTGTACTTCAGCTACTTGTCCTGATCTTCCTTTGCTTTTTATTTCTTGCCCTGGAATTCCAACAACTGAGATTATCAGAAGGCACAACTGTTATTTAAAACTGCAGTTATCATGATTCTAGCAATGCTTCAGGCAGAAAAAGTCAAGTCACTTTCCCAGTGTCAGAGAATGGAGCTAAGGAAGTGATAGCTCTCTCAGTGAACCAGCATGTATCACATGGCAACAACCTGAGTGAATGTAAATCAAATGTCAACGTGGCTCCCTGGGAACTGGTGGCACTGCACAGTATTCCTAGAGTGACCACTCTTGGTGTTCCATCAAGACCTGTTTGGGTTTTTTTACCTGTCTGTGTGTCCCTCCTCCAGCTTCTTGGTGCTGTGCTTCTAACAGCTTGGCCCTGTGACCTTCTTCAGAGGACTGCCCTTGGGCATCACATTCCACTTGCTCCAAATCACATGAGGACAGGAGAGAGAAGTAGGCTGTAGCTGCAGCACCCAAGATTGAGATGGTCATATAATGTTGGCTAGGCTTTCTGGAATAATTAGAATAATTTTAGGCAGGAAGTGGTAAGATTAGACCTTTAATAAGATAGTGATATTAAAATGCTTCGTTTTATAGAACTGTGGAGATATCAGGGACCTTGACATTAATTCTGTCCCCATTCTTCTCCCCACATGTACCTTACTTACAGGAAACCATAGCTTTACCATGTGTAAACCACTCATTTATAAATGCTTACAGGATTACAGATTCCACCGTTCGTGAAATTTCATGACCTTTTTTTCCCCCTTAAACTAAGCCAAACTTTTAAATCTCTCATGCATAGCAAACTATTGAATACATTTAGCCAAATCCTCCATGTTTTGTTACATTTTTTGGGGGGTCTCATTTTATTTGGAAAGGAAGAATGGTGTGTCATCATTGTCAGAATAACTATCTTTCATACATTGAAAAACTATTATATGTTGATTTCTCTTGAGTTGATAAAATAATTCCCTTTGCTATGTAGTTCTTTGCTTTCCAACCATTTAATCATCTCGCTATTTTTAGATTTCTTTCTAAGTTCCTTCTTTTTCTTAAGTGTACAGCCGACAACAACATATTAAATAAGTGTATTTCATACACTGAAAAACCAAAGCCTGTGGGTATTTGATTGCTCTACTGAATGTGCTGGTAAATTTACTTGAGGCATCTTTCTAGAGTGTTGCATTACTGCCTGTGTTTCCAATGCCTAACTTCTAGATGAGTGAATAAGTGAGTGAATAAACACAAAAGCAGTATACTATGAATATACATTTTATGGAAAACCCTAAATATTTTTTCTGCCTTTTAAAAAGCAGCATAGACAAATCATTTTGTCCTAACAGTTAATACCTGGCACCATGGGAGGACAAGCAAGCTAGTATATTTCTTTTTTTTTTTTTTTTTTTTTTTTTTTTTCCGTGTCCGGCAACCCTAAATATTTTTTCTGCCTTTTAAAAAGCAGCATAGACAAATCATTTTGTCCTAACAGTTAATACCTGGCACCATGGGAGGACAAGCAAGCTAGTATATTTCTTTTTTTTTTTTTTTTTTTTGTCTTTTTCCGTGTCCGGCAACGGATCGCAACCCTCAGTGTCGCCCCCGTACCGGACCAGGACCGGCAACGGGATCACAACCCTCGGTGTTGCCCCCGCGCCTCGCTCAGCCAGTGAGCGGGAACCGGTCTGTATATGGGATCCAAACCCTCGGCGGGAGCGCCGCCGTGCTTCCCAAGCGGCGCACTAGTGCAATGCGCCACCGGGCCGGCCCATATTTCAAAAAGCATTTATGACTTAGGTTTCCATCTTGACTCTGCTATTTTCCACTGTAGGGTCCTAGGCAAGTTGTTTAAGTCTCTCAATGATTCAGTCTTCTCATCAACAAAATGGGAATTTTGATAGGTACTTTGAAAGCTGTTTCGAAGGTTGGAGAAGATGCATGTAATAACTTGGCGGTCAGTAGTCCCTTAACAAATGGCTACGATTGATGTCATAGAGACCTTCAATTTCAAGGAGAACTGAGGAGAGTTCAGCTTTCTTGAGAAGCAAGTTTGCTCTGATGCTGTCACAACAATGGCTTTGTTTAGTCTTTGCCTTACAAAGCATTTACTGATTCATTTGGGATATTGTGTGGTATGAAAGGAGGAATTTTGAATCAGGAGACCCGAATCTCTACCTTCTTCTACCACTAATCATCCTTGTAACCAGAAGCAAATCACTTAACTTCTGTGGGCTTCCGTTTGCTCATCAATAATAAAATGAGGCAGTTGACACAAAAGATTGTAAAGTTCCATATAAAATTTTGTGACTCTGAGAGTCTTTTTGAAGACTCTTGGGAAACTAGGGAAAGGTAGAGAAGAGAGTTGAGGTAGCTCAGATATAAGAAGATCCCTAAGAAATAGGTCCAGGACAATTTTCAAGAAAAAAATAAAAATCCTACAGTTAAACTATATTTTAAAAGGCAAGAAAAAGCATTGCTCTTATAATGTATTTTGGAGACTTCGGTTCTCACAGGATATTTTGTTGAGCTCATTGGCAATAATTCCCCTGATGCATGTAAGTTACACATTCCTAGGATTGCTTCTAATGGTGCTAAGTGTCTAAAATCTTTGAACCATATTGAAGTTTGGAAGAAGGAAGAAAAGATATTATGAAGGTAAAAGGGATTCAATTGGTTGGGGTCAAGATGGTTAATGACACCATATTTTTTCCTTTTGTGCTTATGACCTCTACAGATACATTTATTTTCCAGGAGAGAGATTATTTTCATTATGATTCTGAGAGATGTGTCAAGAGCTATTTCCAGCTGAGACAGACTTACCAGAGCCCCCACTGGGAGACAAAGCATTAGATATGCTTTTTTTTTTTTGCTCCTGTAAAACTTAGAAACCAGAGAGAAATGACTTGGCTTCAGCTCAGTCCACTATTATACATGTTGTCTGACAGACAAGGTGCTGCTATGTGAGCAAAAATGGACCCAGTTTTAATTGTCCATCTCCTAGTACCGTCCATAATAAATATAATGCATCCTCAGCAATATGACTGTGACTCCAACTACCTCTTACCTCTTTTATAGAAAATGGCAGGGAACTCTTTCACCACACTATGGGGGAAAAAAAAAAAGAAAAGCTACATTGGCACAACAGCTTGAGGAAACAGAGAAAGCACAAACAAGAAAATAAAAATCATCTACAATAAAACCTTCCTAAAATAGCTATCAATAATATTTTGTTGTGCTTTCTTTGTTTTGTTGTGTGTGCATTTATGTGGTTCTCCAAATTGAGATAATAATGTGCATATTATTTGACATTTATAAAGAAATGATAAAACTACATAATGAAAAATCTTCCATGATGTTAAATGGTCGGGGGAATGTGGTTGAAGGGATAAGGCAATGGTAGAGGTGACAAATGGAGAAACAGACATGGTGAAAGATGAACTGCGAAGGTGCCTCGGGCCTGGTTTGTGAAAGTCTAAGGGTTTTGTGTACCATCCTGTGGCACAGTGGGATGTGGTAAGTTAGTGTGTAGCATAAGCCTGAAGTCATTGAAGCTCTAACACAAAGTGAGTTAGATTTTCAGCAGGACAACCTACCATACCTGAGACTCACCTATTGAACCTAAAGGAAGCACAGCAGAGTTGCACTCAGACATTTGGGGTTTAAATTCTGACTCCTCCTCTATTCAGATATGTCACCCAGACAAGTTATTTGATATCTCTAGACTTCAGTTTCCTCACTGTGAAATCAAGAAAAAATTTATAGCTTACACTGAGGATTAAATGAGATAATGCATGTAAAGCACATAGCTTAGTTCTAGCATGTATTAAGTGCTCATTTAATTGTACTATTCTTATTTTTAAAGTTAGGTTGTAGACAAGAGATCATCCCAACAAAGACTTTTAATCATGTTAGTGTGTGTGAGAAATTCTAATTCTTAGAAGTGATGACAACTTATTTGTGTATTTATTACTTCCATTGTAAGAAATTGTTCAAGAAATTGGAGGGGTTGATAATTTTCAGTTTTAGCCACTAATCAACTATGAAGTAATAAGTATAAAGACATAGTTTAAGGAGGAAAATCTGAATTTAGTGAAACCAATGTCCCTTGTATGCCTGTCGTTGTTGATCTTTCCTCAGGATGTTAGTTCCACTGTACATCCATCCTCTCCAGGGCTCTCAGCCCATTCTTCATTCTCTCTCTTCCTCACCCAGGCAACCACTGTTTCCTCCTCCTGGCCTTGGAGTTCCATTGCTAACAAACTCTCCTGCAGTCTCATCCTCATCACTTACAATAAGGTCTCCTAATTCCTGTAAAAGTGCATATTGTCTGGTTTTGCCTTTGGCTCTGCCTCTAATAAGCTGTGTGATCTGCTAAAATGGGGGTAGGGCTAATAACAGTGTATTGACAGAGAGAGAGAGAGAGAGAGAGAGAGAGAGAGAGAGAGAGAGAGAGAGAAAACCTGTACTATACAGTACTCATATCAGGTTGCTATGAAGATTCAATGAATTCACGCATTAAGACATGTCAAGCACTTACAACAGTCACTGGTAGATAGCAAGCCTTATACATTGTCTACTATTTTTATTATTTTCTGTAAATAAGGATAATGATGGCATTGTTTGAAATGAATTAGGTAGTGTGCTAAAAGCATGTAGTCTAGAGTTTGGCACCAAGTGGCCCTCAACGATGACAGTTATTAAGCAAGTGTAGACCTCTTTTTCAAAAAGCTTGGCAGTGCAGCAAATGAGAGTGAAAGGGCAGAAGCCAGGGGAAACGGAGCCCCTGGAGATGATGAGTGTGTGTCTGAGCTGTAAGTCGGGGCGGCGGGGAGTGTCTGTGTATCTGTGTGTGTGTGTGTTGGTGTCTCTGTGTGTATGTGTTTCTGTGTGTGCCTATGTCTACTTCTCTGTATGTCTGTGTGTCTCTGTGTGCCCATGAGTGTGAGTGACAATGTGCGTGTGCCTGTCTCTGTGTGTGCGTGCCTATGTCTATACATATCTATTTATGTGGGTCTGTATGTCTCTCTGGGTGTGTTGTGTGTGTGTGTCTGTGTGTAGAGAGAGTGTTTAGGTGCAACAGACTTTAACATATTCCTAAATTGTGGAGAAAGAGTCAATGGGAAAGAGAGTCACAAGGAAACCTGCTAACACAAAGGACCTGATTGCAGGAGGGAAGAGCTCAAAGGGCTGAGGTTTCTGTGAGTTTTGCCTGGGAGGACTGGAAGAAAGATTATTTTGTTACCATGTTTTATTTTCATGCATACATTTTGAATGTGTATAATGCTCCCTGAATTACTGATTTTATCTTTCTCTGGCAAACAAACCCCGTACCACACCCCAGCCTAATTACTAAAGATCTGGAAAAATGAGGTTACATTTCATTGTCGGTGAAAATATTTGAGTGTCATAAAGACAACAAATTGCTGGCTCCATTTTTACTTATAAACCATTTTTTGCACTATCTTGTAACCAGAGCCTGAGAGAAAAGGAAAGAAGTGATATGTTTACTCACTGATAGTATAAGCACACTCCAGATTACCACACACAAATTTAGAATGGCTAAATTAAAAATGTATGGGGTAATAATGTTGAAATCTGTGCTTCTGGTTTTAAAACCTTTGAAATTTGTTATTTTAAAAGGACATTGGCAGTACTCAGCAGGGGATGTTGAATCCATATTACAAAGAATTAGAAAACAGTCATCCACTGTTTGCAATTTGTCACTGTCTAAATTCCTCGGTGACATGGAAACTAACTGAAAAAGTTTATATTTGTTAGAACACTACAAAAGAGGGAAAACTTTAAAGCAATACTTTCAGAAAAGAATGTTTCTGCTTTGAAGAATGTGATCACACAAATAAATGAAGCATTTTTATCTTTTTATTCATTGCGAGTCCTTTCTCAATGGAGCTGTCAAAATATACAGGCAATAATTTCAAAAATTGTGAAATTGAAAATATTTTTACTGAGTATTCCTTAAAAATTCATTTTGAATAAGGAATATCTGCACATGTAAAATATTCAAAAGGTACAAAATCAAATACAATGAGAGGTAAGTCTTCTATCTCTGATCCCCCATACCAAGTTCCCAGCCTAGAAGTTTCTCGTGGGTCCTTCTGGAGACATTCTTTGAGTTTATAAACTTTACATAGTTATAATCTCCCCTCCATTAGTAGCAGACCATATACCTTGTCATCCACTTTGCTTTTGTTCTGGATGGCTCTTGAATTTAGAAAGTAAAAGAAAGATAACATTGGAAATCCTTAGCCAGTAGAGCAATGGCCCAAAAGTTACTGGTGAGATGTCTACCTCCCCTTCCCTTCCATCTGTTAATATGCACAGAGGTTTCTGTTTTGTACTGGGGGGTGAGGGAGGAAAAGGAAAGAATTTGGTGGTGGAGTCTGTGGTTGTGAGGAGCTAAGAATGGGAATTGTTCTGGCCCATAGACTGGGTTGGCCTGCCCAAGCTCAGAAAAGTGGCAGTCAGAAAAATAGTGACACTATTTTTTAAGAGAGATTTGGAGGATTCACAGGAAGTAGGATATGGCCAAAAGTTTATTTCTGGGGAAGAAGAGCCATTTCAGAGTCCTCGTGACCAAATATGGCACACAATCAGAAAGGAGGCTGTTTCCTCTACTTTCGTTTGGAGCCTAGCAATGAGGGGACACCCCTCAAATCTGTAAGCAGAGAATGTAGAAAATTACAAACCAGAGTTGGAAAGGAAGGGAAAATGCAGTTACAAACTTGGTTGTGGGCATGTGTGGCACCGTTTTGGGGCACACCTAAAAATGTCACAGGGACACTTGGAGATGTGCTAATTACCAGTCATCAAAACAATTGAGGCTCTTGCCATCATAATTTGGGCATAAAAATAAACTGTAACTTTATTTTATATTCCCAATTTGTTGAGGCCTGGGAAAAATGGGTTGTATCTAAAAATGGAAAATACTAAACATACAACATATGGAATACCTTGTAACAGAATGGCGAAATGGAAGTCTAGATTGCAAAACAACAGATACCTCTTCCAAGTTGAAGTCCTGGACTAGGCTTTACAAAGTAAGAGGCTGAGAAATAGTAGATTGTTTTTAAACTCTTCACCTTTAACAGGACTGTAAAAGGGTAGAGAAAGAGATTGAAATAAAACTTCTTAGGAGGATTTCTCTGGAGAGCTGTACTGAGAGTCCATTCTTCCTACAAGTGCAAGTTCTGAGGGATGCCTATACCTCACTTTAAGCCAGACCTTTAGCTTGATCACCTGGGGAGTCTGATATGGGTTCCCTGAGTTTGAAGGACACAGTTGACTGGTATCTGACTCTCCCCTGAGAATTCTCAAGGGTGAGAGATTGGCTGCGTAGCTGTGGCAGACAAGCTGAAGGAGAAGTGGTTATGTTAGAATCCCCAGCACTCCTAGAGTTCACTGGGGCTAAGAACAAGAGTATTTCTTATGGATGTGGTGTAGGCCATGGGAGAGAGAGCTTGATCCCAAGAGTCATTCCAGGTGCTTTCCAAAAGAGCTGCAGAGAGAAGTTGGAGGTATTGCTATAATGCCAGGGGCAGGTGGCATAGAGACGCCCAGGTCCAGAGAACTTCAGGTGAGTGTTTCCAAGCAATTGGGTAGATCTCAGAATAACCCACTAAAGTATCCCTCAGAAGAATCAGCTTTAAGCTAAAGCCAAGCCCAGGTAGTGTTGATCCTCACTTCAGTGTTGACCAAAGAACCCTTGCTCTCCTTGACTCTCACCTTCTCTCCAGCTCCATGCCTGGAAGGGTCAGAAACCTGGGATGAAGGTTTGAGTAAAGGAGTGAAGGGAGAGGAGGAACAGAGCACTGGGTGAGAAGAGAGAAGAAGCTGCCCATACTCTGGGGTGGGGAGAGGCTTTAACTTTTACTCAAGTTCAGAATTTTGATGACTACATGGAACTGAACATTTTAACCAAAGCAAGAATATTTAGCAACTAATAGTAACTATAGTGACCAAACACTTTTATTTTCATCCAGGGGCAGGATATGAACTAGCTGTACTAAAGACATAGGACAGTGCTGTAAAATCTCATCCCATGAACTGCATTTGTGCCAGGTAGCAATTACCGATAGACGTAAGGGAAAGACAAAAATAGAAGTCTTTGACTTCTCCAGCACTTTCCTATCTCCCAGAGGCTCTGCAATTTTTTTTTTTTACTTCAATCTAATCGATTTCTTTCTTGCAAAATCACTAACACTTTCCTGTCACAGTTTCCATATCATTTCTTTCCTTTCTTCATTCTCTTGGGTTTTCTTTCATTATCTTGGGCCACTGCCCTAAGAATTAGTTTTGTTCTTTTCGGGCTGATTTGCTCACTGTCCCTGCAGTGGCAGTGGCAGTAGTTGTCATATTGACATTTTCTTCCACTCAAAAAGTGAAGACTTCTAAGGGGGTACAGCCCAAGGACATTGCCGCCAGCCTCTGTGTGCACTTGAGGGCCTGGTCACTGCACTCTGACTTCCAGAGACAGGTCAACACCTCACAATTCAATTGAGTTTATTGGCTACTTACTGAAAACAGAATTAACTTAGTAGATTGTACTTAACAGCAATCACTGTGGATCATCGATTTAAATTAGGACATCTGGCAGATTTTAAGGCTCCAGATTACAAATGTCTGCAGAGTTATAAACACCAGACCATTGGCCCTAGAGGCAGAGAGTTGAGCTTCAAGTTCTGTTTCTCCTGTGAGGTACATTTGTGCAGACTTGAAGTGATTACATCACAAAGGAGGATAGTTATACTACCATCTATTAAATGAGATAATAGGCATAACATGGTTAGCAACGTGCTAGTGTTAAGTAAGCATTTGCTAAATAATAACTGTTATTATTATAGCAACCCTGACTCCTTTTAATCCCAAATTTACCTTTCTATTACGTTCTTCTGCTCTTAGTTACTTCTTTCTCTTCTTTTTCCTTTTGAGTCAATGGTACTTTGACTTACATCCCTTTCCATTCGAGGGATTTCCACTTAATCATATCTACAGACTGTTTAACTGGCTTGCAAATAATCTAGAAAACTGTCTCCCTGCTGCCCGTAGGATTCAGCTTCATTCCCACCTAATGTAATGCTAACACTATAAACTGGGAAAGAACATGGTTGAATGACAGAATGTGAGATCAGTAGGAGTCTTTCAAGCTTCAACTCCCTCCTTTCACATGCTTGGTTGATGTTTCCCATTTTGTCCTACTTTCTTATCGGTTCACTTCTGAGCACATGGAGATGTTTTAAAATTACTTCTTGATGTGACAGCTGCTTTGGACTGTCATTCTATGTCTCCATTGACATTGGAATCCTCAGTGTATTACCTCCTCAAAGCCATGTAGCACTAGAATTTCTTTGGCTCTTCGGAAGACTCTGTATTTCTCTTCCTTCAAGGTAGAATCAGGATCCAAATCTACATATTATTGATCCAAATTATTGTTTTTACACACTGATAAAGAGAGGAGGATGAAAAAATAGCATCTCAAAGAAAAGATAGTCCTTAGGAACTTTGCTGTAGTGGGTTTGGCAGATGGAAGGAAGAAAGTGGGCCATATACCTCAAGAGGATTCAAGAACTGGTATCATTCCAGAGGTGCAAGCAAGTACACAGCTCATCAACCTTTGTGAATGCTAACTGGTTTCTGCAATCACTTTGTCAAGTATTTTACTTTGTGGTGTTAAAGTAGAATTTCTTAGAAAGTGAAAATAGATCTGCTGGGATTTTTAAACTCTTTAAAAATAGTAATAACTTGCTTTTTTGTTATGAGATATATCTGAAGGAGGTGCAGGGGTTAGTTGTTTGCCTGGTGAATAGATGCAAATATTTAATCACTTGGATGGGCAAGTATCAGAAATCATAGGTGGGGAAATCTCTAATGTTTTCCTGCTTTAACTCAAGGGTGCTGTGCTTGTCTCAGACTACAGTTTTAGTTTAAATTCAATTTTGGGGAAAAATAGTATATTCAACAAATGTAAATTAAACTAATAATGACAAGGATTAAAAAACTCATTCTTATTCTCAGCATGTTACTCAAGAACAACATAGTCAACCGACTTGCAGTTTTTGGAACCAATTCTCATCTGCCACGCTACCCATGACAAGAAAACTCATCAACATTCAAGGCCGAATTCCTGCCCCTTAGATTGCTTCCTCCTACCATCCAATTCAAAAATTCAAGTCGAATCCTCCTACTGTCCAATTCAAAGTCTGCTTAGTCAAGCAGGCATGTGAATGAATGAGAATCTTTATGGTGTTTTTAAACTGGATTTGTGGCAAACCCATTTTATTTTATGTGTTCATATTCCCAGAAGAAAAGTCTATAGCAAATTTTCTCAGTAGCAGTGGAATTTACGTAAGTTATAGAGGAATGAGATTGATTATCAGGACACAGAGCCACAGGTTCATTATCACAAGATTAGTGAGCTAATTTTATTTTCTTTCATATAGAGTTTATGTATGTGGACAAATACAATGTTTCATAACAAATATTCTACCAAAATAATATTTTAGTAAACTAGCTTTAATAAATGCCTTAAGGTTAAAAGGAAAATAATGTGAACAAAAGTAAAACATCTTTGTAGTTAACAGGGGGACTTCACAGGAGGGCTTCTTACACTTTGTCAAACTCACAAACACAAAACAAAGCAAGGCCAAGTCCAAGGCCTGACTCCTCAGAGGAGTAAAGATACAAGGAGCCACTTTTAGATTTTGACAGTGCATTACTCAAAGTAGGCAGTGAACAGGAGACTAGCAAAGGAGCCAGCCAGCTCCCTGGGATCCTTGCCTTACACACCAAAACAACAACAATAACAACAACAAAGCAAAACCCCAAACCACCCAAGTAAAAGGGTCCGGATGACTGCAAGGTGAGTTGCAGGACACCCCATTGCTGAGCAGCCAATTCTAGTCTGCAGTGAAGCAGATTTATCTTCTGCAACTTTATTCTGAGGGGGCGAAAAGGAAAGCCCAATACTTCCTCAAATCCCAGGAGGTGATGGAAACTCTGTCATGAACGTTTCCCAGGGAAGATGTGGAGGTGAGTGGAGGTGGAACCTCTCACAGATTTCCTGTCCTCTTCTGTTACAGGAGCTCACAGCGTGTTCTCTGCAGACTCTGTAAGCAGCAGTTCAAGGCTTCACCCACGTAGATATGTACAAGGTCACCAGGAGTCACCCAGAGGCTTCCCCCGCACCCTGCTTAGCAAACAAGCTAGATAGAAACTTGTTTTGGGATGACAGGATACATAGGTTTAATAAATATTATTGAAACTGGACTTCAGGCCCGCCTACTAGGGTTTTCTATGTTGCTTATAACATTATGGTAATTGGCATATAAATATTAACCACCCTTCTGTCTTGACTACAATGTCATGACCAGCTCAGTACTTTGAATTCTCATATTTCCTTTCAGGTTTTCTTATTAACTATTACTGTGACTTGTGATCTATGCTTTTTAAAAAATTTTAACCGAGGTTCAATTAAAGTTATTTTAGGTTTATAATATTTATTTTCACACACTCCCCACCAGGTCAAACTTCCCATAAGGGTTATTCAATAAGAAACAAAGTTAAAAACACTTTAAAAACAAGCAAAACCAAATTCCAAGTTTCAACATTATCAACAGTTTAAAGAATCAAGCCAAAATTTTTTCTCTTTGTAAATTTTTTGTTCCAAACCTTGATACAATAAGACAATTAATTGGCAGACTAATTTACATTTGAAGGTATTGCTTCAATCTTTTTTGTCATACAATCACCTAATGAAACAATAGTGCATATTTCTTCACAGGCCAGTGATGTTCTGACCATTACTAAGGGGCATTTTTCAACAAACACCGTAGTGTGGACAAGAACAGAATAGAATGCCATATTCCTTGTGGTATTTTTTAAAACTTTGACAGTCATTTTAATGCTATTTAAGAGGTAATATTTCTAGTAGATATTGAGATAATAATGCTTTTCTAATGTTAATTTGGTGCTTTCCCTTGCTAAAATGAATAGTTCTGAAAAAAATGCATTTTGGATGGCTATTATTGTGGCACATTTCTTGATCAAACAAATCATGCCAGGTAACTGTGAGAGCTTGTCTTAGCTTGGGCTGCCATAAGAGAGAGAGTCTGGAAGTCCAAGATCAGGGTGCCAACACGGTCGGTTTCTGGTGAGAGTTCTCTTCCAGGTGTGTAAGTGGCAGCTGCCTTGCTGTGTGCTCAGATGAATTTTTTGTAGAAAGAATGGAAGAGAAAGAGAAAGCTTTCTAGTATCTCTTCTCATAAGGGTGCTAATCCCACCAAAGGAGCCCCACCCTCATAACCTCATCTAACCTTAAGTATCTCCTGAAAGCCCATCTCTAAATACCGTAACATTGAGAGCTAGAGCTTCAATATATGAATTCAGGGGGACACAAACATTCAGTATATCCCACTTTGATGTAGCTGCCAGAACTATGTCTTTAACATGAGAAGTGGACTGAGGAAAGCGAATCATACTTCACATTCAGAAAACTGGACCAGAATAAAAATTGTCCTTAAGCAATTTTAGTTAGATATGTATTCATATTTTCTTGGTAGTTGTTATGTACCATTTTTTAATTAAAATTTTCAATTTTATGAAAATTTAGAAACATGTACATTGTTTATAAATTCAAATAAAACATATTTTTTTTAAAAAACAGTGCCTTGCTTTACCCTTTCCCTTACCTTGATTCTGCTTTCTAATAAAGCATGACAAACCTATTAGCAATTTTTTTCAGATGTTTACCTGTTTTTCTAAATTATGTTCTTATACTGCTAGATCTTAGTTATATTGTTAGACATCTTAGATATCATTATATATCAATTTACTGCATTTCAAGGTGAAAGTCTAGTTAATCCACTTTTTTGCTCACTCACTCATCCTGAATTTTACATGACTATTCATTCCTTCTAAGCCTTAGAGTATATCATGGTTACATACCCTTTTCTAAAGAAGCTTTGGTATTTCCCTAGAGTTATTGTCTCATTTTTCATTTATTTACTTTTCTATATGCCTTTCTCTGTATTTCTTTCCTAAAGCTCCTATCCTTGACTGTCAAGTTGTATATGGTTTTGCTCCATTATCTTCAAGCTTCCAGAATTGTGGTTGAGAAACATTTTAATTTCAATATGTGACTCCAAATTTTTAAAAATCTCCTCTACAATCATTTAGGATTTTTTTCTTTATTTCTGATATTCTGCAGTTACATGGCCATGTGCTTGGAGAGGATATCCTTGATTATTTTGCTGGACCTTTTGAGATCCTCTTCAATCTAGAAACTAATATCATTCAGAGTTATTTAGGATTCTCTGAAAGGCAGATGTCAGATGGAAATAGATAACTAACTGGGGGATAAAGAGAAAGGAGAAGGAATAAGCAGAACAAGACTTTGTACTGCTCAGCTGGTTTCACACATATGAGCAGAAAAGAAAGAGTGGCAACAGGGGAGAATTGATAGGGAAAGTCAAACTGTGGTGCAGTTCTGAGAAAATTTTAGCCAGTCTGATGGGGGATCCTCAAGCCAAAATTCTTTATTCAAGGAATCTTGCATGCTGTGGCCAGCACAAATACATACGTCATGCTCACTCATTGGCAGTGAGTAGCCCAGGGGAAGCAGGAACTCACTGTGAATGAGGTGGGGGATCCAGAGGTGTAGCATTTAAGAGATCAATCAACTATGCTCACTGGAACAGGTTTTCTTTAAGGAGACATGAGCAGCACATTTCCATGGTGGCCACAGTCCATCCCCCTTGTTCTATACAGATCTATCCCACCACAGAGATTTGGAAAGCAGCTCCCTCATGGTTCCTATGGGCTTCTATTTGCGAGGAAACTCAGAAGAGTGAAGTTAGTGAGATGAACTAGAACACCTATTGATGCAGTTTGTTTCAGAGAACTAACTGGTATTTATCCTCTCCCTCACCCACTAACCATTCCAAACCACTCCCCCTGCAACCCCTGCCCTTCACTATCACCATGGCAGGCCTAAGGAACTTACCTGGTGGTGTGATCAAAACTTTCATTTGGTCTGAGCCCTTGGTAATCATACTCTGAGGTCAGAGCTGCTGCACGTGCCCATTTATAGTTGCAATAGAGAAAGGGATTTTCAGGAAGCACCCAAATAGATTTTCTGGGTTCCATGAATATTCATTCCTCCTGACCCCATTGTTTGAAAAAAAACACATACCGCCTATAAACAAGGGTCATTACTCCTGCCAAGGTGCAAAACCACCAGTTGGGAAGAATTATAGCTCTGTAAATAATTAATATAAAAATATTTCTAACTTTAGGATATTTGGAAACTGTTGACTGATTAATAAAGAAAGAAAGAAACAATTTCTCTTTAATGCGAACTGGAGCAGAGATATGGATAAAATCTATCTGCTATTTAAAATCTTTCACATGTTTACATACCCAAGACCCAATCTTGAAAGCAGAAGGAGAGGCTTCCTACTTAATTATAGAGTTAGAGCCACTTAGGAAATGACACCTTTGGTCTAACTCCTTCTTCTAAGTAGGTCAGCAATGAAATTATCCCAGGCTAATAATTTTTCCTCCTATTTTTTGAGCTCTTCACAGAAATTCCATAATTCCTCTCTACATTCTTTTATATTACAGGTCAAGCCGGCCCATGGCTCACTCGGTAGAGTGCGGTGCTAATAACACCAAGGCCATGGGTTCGGATCCTATATAGGGATGGCCGGTTAGCTCACTGGCTGAGCGTGGTGCTGACAACACCAAGCCAAGGGTTGAGATCCCCTTACTGGTCATCTTATAAAAAAAAAAAAAAAATGAATTTACCTGTAGAAGAAAAAAGCTTTATAAGATAGCAATTGTAAACACTTTGTATTTGTAAAATTCATAATAAGTAGAGTCAGCAGGAGATGGCTAACTATACTTTTAGATGACCACAGGAATTAAGGAATTGATAATTCTGAGTAAATGTTATAAATTCTCTGGCCCCCATGGATAATTCTATATTCAATCCTCAGTGCATACTACCCATTCAGAAGCACTGCTCTGGGACAGACACCCCTAAGTCTGTTTTAAATAGAGTAGTCTTCTGAGAAGGAGTGGAACATATGAGCAGAAAGTCTGACTCTTTGAATCAGAACTTCAGGAAACCACACTGAATTATCTGGCAATTAAGCAAACCCCATTGATTGAGCCTGAATCCCAGATTGGCTTCAGGCCTTTGCTTTACTATTGGCTAAATAGCCCATGGAGCATGAGCGGTTTTGTTCTAGAGTCTTGTTTCCCACCTACTGCCTCCTTCTGTAATCCCCTTTCAATGGAGGTGGTATCAGAAATGCCACTTCCTCTACCATGCATTAGAAAGCAATTGGGTTCACGATGTTTATCCTGTGTCTTCTGAAACTAAGCGTCTCCCATTCTGAGACTTTCAAACAAAATTCAAAACAGTACCCTTGGAGCAGAATTTCAAGGGAGGCCCCAACAAAGCCCGCCAACTCTATGGTTTTCAGTAAAAGAACTCCTGCTCCAGTCTTTTGAAACCTGGTTCAAGTAAAATACCATTCTCATACCAGAGTTTGAATCACATTTCCTCTGTCCACACAGCTTCTATAGTTTTGCCAGAAAGAGCATTTACCCCTCTACTTCCTGATTTAAAAAAAAATCTGGCTGGCCTATTTTTAATATGCTAATTATCTCCATCTGTAAGTGTTTCCTAGCCTCTTTAGCTTTTGTTGGCTCAATCTCAAATCCCAACATCTCTTCCAAGGAAAAAAAATTGGTATCCGCCTATGGCCAGAAACCAAGGTGCACAAAGAGAGAACTGAACCCTTCCATAACTAAATATAAATACAAGTGTAAATTAGCAATTAGAATTTTAACACCAAATATTTTTAAAGATAACAAAAATTACATGAATTCTTTTTAACGTTATTCCTATGAAGAATAGTGCTCTAAGATACTTTAGTCATAGATATTCTTTCATACACTTTCTCAGATGTATAAGAAAATCAGTATCAACCCTTTAAGTGAAGCGGTGGATGCCATCATGTTAAGTCTCCAGGCTTTCTATGGACCACGACTATTTTGTCCTCAGACCATAAGTTTAGCTGTAAAAATTACATGGGCTACCACATGAAACCTCATAGTGTGTAATGAAGGAAATAATAGCATCCTTGAAAAATGAACTACACTTTCAAAATAACATGTTTTCTTTGGCTCCTTGGAATTTGTTTTTAAAATTGAAAAGGGAGAGATTAAAGCAAAGCTCCATCATTTTTAGCAGAAGCTCCATTTCATGCTTTCTATTTGGGCAGGAAGTGGATAGACTGAGATCAAATCTGGTATAATTTCCTGACAGATGTTTGAGGGCACTAATTACAAAAAAAAAAAAAATCTTTTTAACCACTTCATGGGAAGGATGCTTTTCTTTTTCCATAAATATTTAAAAAATCAGAAAACATCCTTTATTTGCTTGTGTTTTAACTGTTAAAAAATCTTTTAAAGTCCAAGAAACTATTTTAAACTCTACCACACCTTAGCATTTTCACTTGCCCCACCAAAGACTGGTTTTGCCAGTTAGTCAGAACAAATTAGCCCCAGTAAGGGAAGATGCTATTTGTTGTAAGAAAAGAGCAAAACAAAACAGAAAACTGAGTCTGTGGTGACAAAAGCACCCTCCTTCATCAATCATTAGACTCCTCTGAGCCCTCTTCTTGACCTGCTTTTAGCAAGAATCTTGCAAAGTCAGTTTAGTAAAAATGCTGCCACCCTTGATATGTGGTCAAATTCTTCATCCCTTATGCTTGACATCTAAGTTCTTGGTGTACTTTTAATAACAATCCTGTTAAGCCAGTTTAGAAAGAATCCCTCTACCTTTGATATATCCTACTGGTAATTTTTCCATCCACTGATGACCTCACTCTGGCTATAAATACCCAGCTGTCTTTGCTGTATTTAGACTTGAGTTCAGTCTCTCTCCCATATTACAATAGTCTTGAATAAAGTCTTTCTCATCATTTTAACAAGTGTCAGAATAATTTATCTTTAACAACAGATATGAGTGTCTCATGACTTGGACAAGTCATTAAGGTTTTCCAAACTTCACTGTCAGCCCTTAAAACAAAGAGACTAGTCTCAGTACTTCTCAAGTTTCCTTACCAACTAGAACCCTAAGTGGCTCACAGAAATATGACATTAGTTGAGGCCCTGTGTTTTATCTTAACAATTTCAGCAAATTTTGCATCTTATTTACCTATATTTTAAGGTTTGCTTTAACATGACAATAAGGCTTTAAATTGTCAACTATAAATACATCATTTTTTTTCTTTTATTTGTTTTAGAGAGCTCTCTGGCACATTGCTACCTATCAGAATTTGAAAAACATGCCACAAGATACATGTTATGTAATTGTAGAAAATAGAATCAAGCTACATGTAACACCTACTCTTTCTAAATGTTACTGTCAATCACATAAGAAATACATGAATATATTCTTATTGTGAAAACTTGAATAATACAGAAATATATAGAGCAAAGTTTAGTTACTCTTTATTCTACTTTCCTTCCCAGAGATAACCATTGTAAGCAATTTGGTGAGTATCATTCATATATTTTTAAATTAATTATGTACATATATATAATTTACTTTCTAGTGTAAATAGATGATTGAACAATATCTACTTGTTAATACAAAGGATTTTCATTTTTTAAATCTTTCTGGAAGAATAGTCTACTGTGATAAAACGTCTTCTTAAAATGTAGGCTGACTTAACTTACTTTGGTAAGTAATTACATTTATGACTGAAAATTCACATTCAATTATAATAGGCAAATGACTTTAGGGAACAAGTAAATACTAGCTCTGATAGAACTTGTATGATAATTTCTATGTATGTTGTCACATCTAATTTTAAATCCTACCATATTTCTGATTTTATTTGACATTATAATGAGAAATTTAAATGGATCTTTTCAAAATGAATTCTTTTTTTGTTGTTGTTGTTGACTGGCCAGCAGTTGTATTAGTCTGTTTCTGTTGTTTATAACAGAAATACCTGAAACTGGGTAATTTGAAAAGAAATAATATTTATCACTTATTGTTTCAGAGGCTGGGAAGTCCAAAGTCTAGGGAACACATCTGGTGAGGACCTTGGTGGTGGTGGCTCTCTAGCAATGCGGGGTGTCACATGGCAAATAGCTTGATCAAGAGAGCTAAGCTTCTCAGCTACTCTCCTTTTAAAGCTATCAGAACCACACCCATTACTCCATGAATGGATCAATCCATTTACAAGGGCATGGTCCTTACAATCTAATCACCACTTCAAGGCCCCACTTTTTGATTATCATAACAGGATTTCCCATCCTCTTAACACTGTCACAGTGGGGATTAAATTTCAACATGAGCTTTTGGGAGACAAACACATCCCAACTATGTTACCGGTACAAGGATTGAACCGTGGACATTGGTATTATCAGCAGCACACTGTAACCAGCTGTGCTAACTGGCCAGCTCTCAAAACGAATTATTCATTGCCTTTGTAGCTCCCTTTTGCTCTTGGTAATAACAAATCCATTATTCCCAAAGCAACAAAGATCATGGGGTCAGAAATTGGAGTCCTGCTTTAAAACTGCTGTGAAATTCTGTCTTGGATTTCCTCTTTCCATTTTTCCTTTAGGCTACATTTTAAAATATTTATTAGACTTAAAAATTGGCTACATTGCCTGGGAAATCTGGGACCCAGAGATATCAGACACCGAAGAAGGAGGGACTAAGCAGCTGGGTAAGAAGTAAATTACATGAACTGGGGGACTCTGTTGTTGTAAATATTGGTTCTGCCAAACTAGGTTTAGGCTCAGATTTATCTTGTCCTTTTTCTTGTTTCTTAAGTTCAATAAGATAAATATTTTCCCTAGCTATAACCTAACTCATATTGAGCAGGTCATTTTGATTTGAGATTATAAATTACAGTGCAACCATAATAGGCTTTTTAAATGTATTGAATTATGCTTTCATGACCCTTGAGGGAATGTCTCTCTGACCAGTTCATTTATACATTTGTCATCAGGCTGAAGGAATTCTTTAGGAGCTTTACAATGTTTTGAGGCATTCTCTTTAAAAAAAATTTTTTTTTATTGTAAAGTAATGTATGCTCATTATAGAAAATTTGGAAATGTATGTAAATGTCAAAAGTAAAAATCAGCTATAATTATACTGTTCAGTAATAATTCTTTTGTAAGATACTGTTGGTTGCTCATCCAATGGTCATTTCTATTTTTTTCTCCTCCTCTAAAATAAACCAGATTTTAAGTGACAATATGCGCAGCTCCAGGGGATGAATCATGATTAATCTAAAACAAGCATGAACAATACCATCTTTCTTTCCATGTTTAAGCATGTGAAGTAGTTTTATCCTGTGATGCTAGTGAAGTCTTCTGAAAATTCTGGTCATATCTTGCCTCCTAATAAAAATGTTGCATTTTAAGAGGAAGCCTCTTTTGCTGACATCCATTGTACTTCCTATTTTGAATGCACTTATGTAAGTATATAGGATGTGGAGCTGTGACAGCCATTTTGCAACCATGAGGCAACAGGCTAAAGGCCAAAAACTAACTTGCTATGAGCAACATAATGGAAGACCAGAAGGAACTCTGATCACTGATATAGTTGAGCAGTTGAACTAATACTAGTACTAATACTAGTACAGCTTGTTGTACTAGTTGTACTAATACTAGTACAGCTTACCTACAGACTTTCTATTAAATTAATACTAAGTATTCTTCTGTTTTAAGTAGCTGTTAGTAACTGAGTACTGTTGTTTGACCTTAATTAAAATTGATATACCTACTATGTACATTTTTTAATGTATTTTCTTTCATATATAAATACTTTTTAAAAATTGGAATCACATGAAGCATACAATTTTGGTATCCTGCTTTTTTCCTCCTGAATATTTTCATAAGTCAATAAATATTCCTTTAAAACATAACTTAAAAAAAATTTCAGTACAATATTCCATCATATCAATGCATACTTATGTCTAACCACTCCTTTATTTTAGGACACTTAGATTGTTCCTTTTAAAAAATATAATAAATACTTTGATAAAAAAATTCTTGTACCTATTTTTAAAAAAAAATAATACTCTGAGTTTTTGCTAGGAAATAGTCTTGAAGTGGGTTCTCTGTGTTTTGTTATGTGAGACTCTATTGTGTTCATGATGTTTGAGAGGAAGGATCGAAGTACTTGATTGATTTGTCTTTTCTCTTACTGAAATGGTTGCTCTGCTTACATGTTCCTCTTCTGCAAAGAGTGTCCGGTGTCACAGCCCACAGACTTTCACAGCCTTGGTAATGCATCTGCCTTTTGTATCTAGAATACAAGGCAAGAGGTGTAGCTATTTGTGTCTCCAAGGCCTGACTGGTAGTAGTCATTGGAACAAGAGTTTACAGTTACAGGCTGTGCTGAGGACTCCCAAGTGACAGTAGCACCCCGGTGTTCTTTAGTAAGTTGATTTTTTGTTCGTGTTTGTGTTATGTGGGACCAATTAAAGCACAGGACCAAGGACAGAGTCCCTATTTGACTGAGTATAGGGCGGTAGTTACTTAAACATGCTTTGGTTTAATAAAGACCATTCATGTATCAAAATGAAGAATGACAGCATTTTAACTTGTATTTTTCAAGCCAATATCTAACTTATTGAATTTTGTCAAAAACTGTATGTATGTGGAGACACATGGAGTTTGAACTCTTGGTGTGCTGTTATTTGTGATGATTGATGCCTACTCCATATGCTTACCCTACCGAAATGATCTTTAGGAATACACACTGCATTCTCTTGATAGGTATAGATGTATAGCAATTTATACACACTTGTGAGTAAATATAAAAGAAAAGGCCACTGTGGGTTCAAGCACCAGATGGATTCTATATAAATCATCATCCCACAAGCGATTTATTTTGGAACGATAAAATTAACTGAAAATGTAATGATGCATTCCAATTTCTTTGCTAGAGCTTCAGTTTTCAAAGAATTTGTTGTAGGCTTTGGTGCTATTACTTAGGACACATGATAATATTATCTGTTACATTGATCGAAATGTTAAGACTACTATTTTGTATTACTACATATTTTGTATGAAAGTAGAATAAATTTAAATAATATTATAGCTATATAATGGCCTGTGTTGATGATATTCATGGCTGGTTTGTAGAAAAATCTGCTCTCTATGCAAAAATCAGTCTCTTCTCTGTTAACATGTCCCTGCGTGTTAATCTTGTGGGATGAGTTTGTCATACTCACTCAGAGCAGGGAGGCAGAGTGTACAATGGCTAGAGCTGAGTGAACAGGAATCAGGGAACTCGATTCCCAGTTCTACTTCTGTCACCTATTATGCTTTGGCCCAAGTCACTTCATCTTTCTCATTTATGTGATAAAGCAGTTTTCTGATGGTCTCCCAGATAATCTGAATAACCAGGTTGTGTGGGTATGGCTTTAAGAAGTTATGCAATCAAGTTCAGTAATACTCGTCTACCTGGACGGTGTGGTCCTGAAGTGCTGGTGAAGTCAGGCAAAGTCACAGCAGGGACTGTGCTTGAGTAATCTGCTACCATTATCAGATGTTCTTGTCTGTAAAAACACAAAGAAAAGAAAAGCTCCATCTATTCAGAAAGGTCACATCTAGTACCTGTGGCAATGTTCCAAAGAATCCAGACTGGGGATTCTTTTTATATGTGGAGCTGCCTTTTCATATGCAAACCAGTTTATTTCTTACCATGTCATATTATAATTACCCCATGGATCTATGATGTAGCATTACCGAGGCTGGAAGATAGATTAGAGAATTGGCAAAAACAAAAAAAACAAAAAAAAACAAGTTCACCTATTGAAGGTGATAGAGGAAAGTAAAATGGCAACTAAAGCCTCTGACAGTTAAACAAGTGTACACTTCACTTTGCTAGAGTAGAGACTACCAGTAAAAATGACTTAGCAGCACCTGAGAAAAAAAAATCAGTAGCAAACAACGTGGGTCCTATGACCACTGGAGACATACTGAGGGCTGATAGATGAAATCTAGGCAGCTTACTTCTAATTTAAGTCCATTTGTTAACATGGTCATGGTGCCACAATAAATGAAGAAACTTCCTTATTTTAGTAGAGATGCACAACATAAATGCTTTTGGTGGGGGGAACAAATCACTGTTTCAAATCTCAGATAATAAGAATAAACATTTACGGAGCATTGTCGTGTACCCAGCATTGGGCTAAGCACTTACACCAGCCCTTTGGAGGAGATTCCTTCAATATCCCCACTTTACAAATTTGGACACTGAAATTTAGGGAGACAAAATAAACTGCCTAGAAACACAATGCTAATGAATTGTCAAATTGGAATTAAAAATCCAGATCTGTTTGCTTCCAAACCATTAACCCTTAACATTTGTATGATATACTGGTCTACATTTGCTTCCAGATAACCTGTGTTTAAAATGGCATTTCTCTCACATTCTTTCCCCCTTAGCCTTTATTTTTCTTTCATCACCTTTACTGTTATTTTATGCTTTACATTGTTATATACATTATAGACTCTACATTATTATATATTATTATATGTCATCTACCATTATTATATATTTATTGCTAACTGCCCACGTTCTCAACTCTCTCTCCTTCATATTTTGTCCCCTGCTCATCTGCACACCCTTGAACAGTGAGTGTCTGTACTAAGCAGTGTCCAATACATACTCATTGAGTCCATATGACTATAGTGACCTGTTTAAATGAGTGTTGCTGAAGCTCTTTTCTTTCATAATTGGATTTTTTTTCTTTTGCTGTTATTTGCATTAATTTTAGTTACTGCAGTTATTTTTAACTTAACAAACTTTAGTTTTAATGCTAATAGAAGATTAGAAGATTCACACCTAGAGAGAGAATAAATGTCAGATAAAATATATGAAAAGCAGAGCTTGGAAAATTTTGCTCTAGGTGGGAGTTAAAAGGCTGATATTAGCTCAGAATATTTCACAGAATAGATGAGAAAAATGGGTAAATGATTGTACTTTGGCCAGGGACACAGAAGGTCACTTTACTGAAGACTGCTTTGTAAAACTTCTATCAGAAAATTGCTTTACCATTTTGAAATTTGAAATGCTATACCTTAACTTCTACATTCCACTTCAGAAATAACTATTTTCTCTTGCCGTTTAGGAAAGATATTTGCTTTACAGCTTTTGTTTATGTTGCCTCAAAGATTTTTTTTTTAAAAATCGTGTCTGCTGTAGCTTTCGGACTTTTCAAGGTGATAAAACAAAGGTGCCTGTTTATGTTTTCAACAGTATTGGAATTAGCCACAAGAAAATTTAATAATTCAGGTACAATATAAATGCAAGAATAATAACTTTTTTCATTTACTGCTGTCTGCCCTGGCCTTGAACTTGAAAACCAGTATGAGTCATTTAACCTGAGGTCCTATGGGAAATAAAAGCTCTCTGTTTGCAGCAGTTGTCCTAGATCCTTCTCTCTGTTCTTGCTCTTGCTCCATTGTCCCTCCTGCTGACTGCTCCCACAGGGTGTCTTCCTGCTGACCCTTTGCTTTGTCATTCATTTCTGGTTCCATTCTGTACCTCTGGTTTTGAAGACTGACTTAAAGGAATTTGAACTTTGGGTGCTCTCTGCAGACTTGGCGCATACTCAGCTTCAGGTTCTTCCAATGCTCAGTAACCCGGAGCACAACACTTTGTCCCTTTTAGTTTCAGTTTACAAGATCCAAACGTGCCACTAGTGACCAAGCAGAGCCCACTGGTTTCCTCTCTAAGGAGTATTAGGAAACTATTGAGCTGGTAGGTTTGTCTCTGACTCCAGGCACAAAACTATTTATCTGTCTGTAAAGGGCCAGGTGCTAGTTTTCCAGATGTGAAAAAAGTTCAAGCCATAAAACAAGTGAGCTGCTGCAAGAATGTAACATCTGTTATCACACAAAGGTCTTTACAGGTAGAAATAGTCTTGAAGGTAGAGAATGAGGCTCATTTTCTAACCCCCTGAATTGCCAGGACAATACACGGCATGGTAGAGAAGAGATATACATTTGCTGAATTGAATTCATCAGAGCAGGTCCTCAGTTTTGCCAAGAGATGGCAATGTGTTCTGACTGTATTTATATCATTGAGCTATTACATAGTCCTTGAGTTTTCTCTGCTCAAGTTCAAGCATAAAAATCAGCAAAGCTAGTATTCACTTTCTGCGTGGCATCAGAAAAGATAGTGGTTGAGAAGAACCGACACTGATGCTTGTCAAGGGCTCTGCCACTCCACCGAATGACATGCAGAGCAAAGCGGTCTTTTCTTGATTGCCAACAGGCTTGAGATGAATTCTGCAACATCATGCAGTGTCCATGAGGAAACAGGTTTTTGAAACTTACAAAGCATGGGTCAGCAAAAATAAAGGACAGCCAACAACTCATCTTTCACTATCCCCAGAGAGGCTGGTGAGGTCAAGGAGCTCTGCAGGGGAGAGATGTTGCCCCTCCATATCTCACTCTCCTTAAAAAGCATGTGCAAGAACAACTTTGCCAGTGTGGGGGACCTATAGTCCATTTTGGCACCATCCTGGCAGGATTTAGGTGCCAGCTGTTGGTAGGCATTCTCTCGGAGAGCCAGCTGCCTAGAACTAGAAGCATTTAGGACTCACTGGAAGGTAGAGTTCTTCCTGCCCTGAGGAGAAAGCCACCGGTCTCACAGAAAGCCAAGGTTGGGTTCATCTTCACCACTGAAAGCCCAAAGTCTCACTTTATCACCAGGGGACCCCAGAGAATCTCAGGGTCATTTTCAGATAATTCTGAGGATTGCACTGACCGCCTGTTTTGAAATATCATGCTATTTTAGATAAGCTTAAGAGTGGATCAGCAGAATGTTCTTGACTTATAAAAGATTGTACAACAGGTTTTTTGTTTTGGTTTGCTTATTATTTTTAAAAGCCAGGACACAGAAATCACTGTGCAAGTTTGCTTCAAGCTATTCTTTGAAATAAAAGTAGATATAGGTGGGAAGATGGTTACTGGGATATAAATGTAATATGTCATTATTGCAAGAGTGGATGGAGCAACTGTGTGGGTCACAAATTATAAGGTACATAAAATGTGACGATAGCACATATTTTGGGATGTATCTTTATTTTTTCTGACCAAGCTGTGGCATGTTCCAGTCAATCTTCACACACAATGAATATTACTCAGAATTTTTGACAGCAAGTAACAACAAACTAACTTAACTAGCTTAACCCCAAAGGGAGAATTTTTATCAGAAAGTCAAATAAGTAGCATTAAAAGCAGGATTGCAGAGAAAATAGGAATCCAGGACTGAACATCAAATGGACTGTCTATCTCTATCTCTTCTCTCCTCTCTGTGTTTGGTGTTCATTTCTTCAGCAGCCTTTTCTATACAGGAAGTCACACCTGCCCACAGATTCAGAACTCATGTCATCCCAGATTTCCCACCACAGGAAAAGAAAATCACTTTTCCTTGTTCCAAATTTTAAAACATCAGGGAAGCATTCTAATTGAACTAGCTAGAGTTTTGTGCCCTTAGCCCCATGGGGCTAAGGCAATGAGATAATATGATGGTGGGGGCAGTCCCAGAAGAAGGACACAATCGGAGTAGGGTGGGCAGGAAGAAGGTAAAATAATGTGGGTGCTCTCAATATAAGACAAAGGAGACCTTAGCCAGCCATGTGTCAGGCACTTACTGAGCACTTCCCTTTGAATCCATCCTCATTTTGTCTACCGCCTACCAAGTCCATAAAGTAAGGATTCATCTGCACAGAGTAGAAAGCCCCAGAAGAAGGGAGTTTCCAAAGCAGGCCTTCCTTCTACTGAGTGGCCTTTTCCTTTCATGTTTTATGACAACACCACTTTAGGGGTTAAATTTTTCCACATGGTTTGTTTTGCTTTTCTAATTTTGTCATTCTGCTGAATAGTCACTACTTTAATTGTATTTCCTGTGAATTCATTTAAATGTTCATGAGCTCAATTAAAGCTTTTTTTTTTAATGTTTCAAAACAAACTTCAATCATATTTTTATATGACAGTTTTCTTAGCAGTTCCTGAGGCTAGGCAATATCTTTCCATAAAAGAATTAAATTACATATGAATTGATGACACTCATTTTCTGGAATATTGGGCTTTTAAAAAATATTCTTATGCACTTTTTAAAATCTTTCTACTTTTTAAATATAATGTTGTGTTAAATAGTGAACTGGGATAGGCAGCCCATACTCGATGTTGTCATATTGAATCATTTTAATGGTATGAAGAGTAGGTGCTGAGTAAATTAGCAGCACAATTTTTGAAAATTCTGTACAAAGCAATATTTACACCAGTCACTAAAATTTATGTGTTTCGGAGACCATGAATAAAGGCTAGTATCAAGATCCTTTGGTGTTATTTGAGCACAAATCATAGCTTTTCTAACAAACTAAACAAAATGCCTAAATGCTGAATGATTCGAATTTATCTCCTAAAATCCAGGAATGAGCTTGGCATTAGCAACATGAAAGCTGAATCTATGCACACTTAGAATGAAGCAAAATGGATTCAATTCAGGAAAACCACCATAGCCCATAGTTTCCAAAACAACTAACTTTTGGGGTTGAACTTCTTGCTTGCTTGCATGCTCTCTCTCTTCTCTGTCTCTCTCTCTCTGTCCCTTCCTCTCTTTCTCTTTTTCTTTAATTTTAAGGGACATGTGCTATAATTAATTTAATGTGTTTGACATATTTCATCCAGGCATCTTGTTAACATGTTGTGTAACATCGGGTTCCACTTTCTTGACCGCAGCATGTGGCAGTCAGAAAAGGCGAATGCCACGCTCACCACTCTGTGGTCCCTACTATCAGGACTTGGCTGTGTGAATGTGAGGGCTGGGCTTCCTTTATCAGAATTATGACAAGCAGCTGGGCATTCACCTATCAGCCCATCTGCCAACTCTCAGCAAAATCACATAAGCATTTCCTAGGTCAATGCTCAGTCCAGGACTAAGATAATGAGCTCAGATAATGAGGCAGCACTTTCCCTTGCATATCTTAGTTTTACCAAAATGTTGTGCTAAGAAAGTGCTATTTTGGCCTAATGGAAGTATTGCATATAAAATTTAATGCAGAGACAATTCCTCAAGGGAAATTTCTAAATTTAAAAATTTAAAAATATTTAAAAATTAAACGTAAAAATGTCTGTAAGAAGCTGGAAAATTCTCATAGAAAGATAATGATCTCCAAATTGAAAGGGAACATTAGTGGTTATTTGGTTCCACCTCTCTGATGTATATATTATTTTCTAGAACATTCCTGACTAGTGTTACCTAGTCTCAGTCTGAAACCCTCCAGTAATAGGAATACAAGCAGTCATTTTCTTTTGGAAGAGGCATATTTGGAAAAGAATCAGGATGGGAATAACCATTTCAGAAAATGTTCCAGGAGAAAGAGGGTGGCAGGAAATCCACCACCACCTGCCCCTATTTCCCTTCCATGATTTAGTAAAAGCTCTTCTTTCCTTGATGTGGATGTTCTGAGGAATAGATGGTTCCAAGTGATTTTACAGTCCAAGAGCTTCTTCTTGAGATTCCAAATTAGGGGAATTTTTTAAAACGTTGATTCAAATGACTCTGATCAAGACCTAAGGATAGAACATAGCAATAATCCTCCTGAATAAAAAAATGACCATAATAGAAATAGCAGGCCCTGCTTGTGGGTAGGTGGGTGGGAGTTGGGGAGGGTCATCCTAGGTCTGGGAGGTGTGTATTCTAGAACTTGTTTCTGATAAGCATTAGGATCAAGAGGAAAGGACTTTCCTCAATCTGATACATCTGGCAACAAGGGGTGGGAAAGATGGGGTAGAAATACTGTTTATACCCCAACTGGAGGTATCTAAACTCTGGATACATTTATTTTAAGATCGTGGTGTATATTTTGAGTCCACAAAGATCTGTCTGTATCATGGCAGTCATTCAAGAAATTGACAGCAGCTCTACCCTGTCTTCTGCCACTCATTCTAACCTTCTCCACTCTTCCTCCAAGGACACATTTTCCTGTAAGATGTCTCTATCAAACCTTTACTTAAATATCCTTAATTCGACACTTAAAATCCTTACTTAAATATGATTATAGAGGTCAAATCACAACATGTGAAGGATATCTTTTGATCATTTGGAACATTTGGAATATGATGACAGAACATGCCGTCCTTGTTTATATTCTAGCTTACGTAATGAAGCAGATGCTGTCACTGCTCAGCCATATCCCTTGGCACTCACTTTTCCCATTCATGCCTAAGGCTGCCTTCTGTAAACACCCACAACTTTTACCTAAGAGCTTTCCCTCAGCCCAGGTGTGATCAGGCCAGAAATGCTGACACATTAGCGTCTCTAGGAACAGCCCTCACCTGCTGCTTCTGGGAGTTGGAGACTAAAAACTCCAGCTTCCTCCCACTGAGGGTGCAGGTTTCACAATGTCTCCCAAAGTTCCCTGGCAGGACTGAGCTAGTGGCACCTACCTGGTAACTTGCTGGATAACTCATTATTTCTTGGCCTCCTTCCCTTCCCTGTCTCACTCCTAGGGTTTCCTGGGATGCCTCCAATTTAAACTACATGCACTGAAATCTTTGTTTCAGGGCCTGCTTTTGGGGGATCCCAAATTAACATACCTACAGTAGTACATGAAAAAATTAAGGATTGTGGGTATTTATCAGAAACACCTTTCCTCTCCTGTAACCAAAAAGGATTATTTATTGTGTGCTTATACCTATTTGCAGCTGTATATAGGTTCTGGCTAAAATACACATACAAAATGTCAAAGATGGATACATGCCTCAGGAAAAGTTTGATGTTAGCTGTTACTTTCGAGGTTTAGAATTCCACTGAAAACTCCATGGAGACAAATGAAATTACTTCTTGGTTCTTGGGGTATGAAATGATATTACTTTATGAATGTTTAATCTTCATTTTGGTTTTCTTTAGGTGTGGATAACTAGGAGTCACCATTCATTTAGCAAGTATTTATTGAGTGCTTAGTATGTGCTAGGTGGGGAGGCCAGAGCACCAATATTAACATGACACTACTCTTGCCCTCAAGATGTTCATGGTATAGTGGCGAGACAAGTAACTGCAATCCAAATTAAACACCAAACACCTTGGGAGCACTGGAAAAAGTCACTTAGCTCTGACTGGAGAGATAACTTGTTTAGGAAATTAAAGTAAAACTAGAGATTGGCAAAACAGATAAAAGAGGAGTGGGCAGTATTCCACGAAGAAGGAATAACTTCTCTGAGAGAAGTGGGAATGGGAGTATGTGATGTGTTTCTGGAATAGCAAATAATCCATTATGGTTAGAGGGTAGTATCACAATCCTGGTTACAAAAGGGTCAGGTGTAATCTGTTGGGGAAGCATGGACATGATTGACTGATGCAGGATTATTTATTCTTAGGCCTCAGGTTGGATATATGTAATCAAAGAGGAAAGATAAAAGAAAAACTAGGAAAAAATAAGATCATATCAAGCTATAGGGAAGTGTGCAGATGCAAACAACAGGTGGGCAGTAACTTGATACTCAAAAGGCTGAGATAAGGGAAGATGATTATGGAGTAAGTAGAGTAAGTTACATTAAACGGTTAAGGAATTAAATCTATGGAAACTGGCGAGTAGCTCACAGTTTTAAGCAGAAGCTACTTGTCTTAGGTGATTTTAGTTCCTCTATCAGTCATACTTGAATTTGTCTCTGTATAACAGAATCTTAAACAAATCGGTAGTTTATTTTACTCAAATAACAAAGTTTCTCAGGCATTCAAATCAAGTCCAGTGAAGGTAGTCCAGAAACCAGGCTTCTACCTCCCTGTTCCACCATCCATAGTGAGTAACCCATGGTCACAAGATGGCTGCCACACCTCCAGCCATCTTATTTGCACCGACAGCAAAAATAACAGAGAAAAGTGACAGGCAAAAGGGTACATATGAGATCAGTATGGTTAGTGCTTTATTACTACACAGGAGTTTTTCTGGATCTCTGAGCTGGTAGCCTTCTATTTTCTTATAATTGACCATCACTCTGTCACATGGCTATCCTCACCTCAAGGAAACCTAACAAACTGAGACTCTAGCTGGTCCTACTGCTACTCCAAATTGAAGTTCTGTTAATATGAAAGAACGAAAAAAAGCTATTGGAAAGCAACCAGCAATGTCTGTCAAAACTTCTTAAAGAAATTTCAGTAGACCATACTGTAGATTGTATAGAAGAGAGGGCACAAACAAGTTCTCCATAAATGTTTGTTTATGAATGAACATGGAAAAATGAGACTAGAAAGAAAATCAGGACTTCATCTACAAATTCAATTAGTGCTTGTGTTTTAGAGACAGATTTTGGTGTGAGGGGGTTCTATGGATTATAGTGGGCAATTTAGAACTCATTTTACCTGCTCTGTTTTCTACCCAAAGCATCAAAATTCTGTTTTAATTTTCTGATGTTAATTTTAAAATCAGGTTAAATAATCTTTTAAATTCAATATAGAGCTGCAAGATGGCAGACGAGAGGTGTCCAGGGTATTTTCCTCCTACAGAAAAGGAGCAGAACAACTAACGGACAGCTAAATATTGGTGGGAGCAACTGAGGGAGTGTGTAGGAGTGCAGCAGAAGACTGGGGAGATCCCTGTCAAGCAGGAAAGTCCAGGACGGTGGCACAGAGAGGAGAGGCATGTGGCCTCAGCTGCCACATCTTGACACCGGGATCAACTCAGGAGGAATTTTCCCTTGTGGCCAAAAGTTAGGCAGAGAATACACACCAACCCGCACACTCACCAGAGAGGCCAGCAGATCCTTTGGCAAGACAAGCCTGGAGCCAAGTGTGAGGAGTGTCCTAAAAAACACACTGCATGGTACTAGAACAGTAGCATAAACTTTGCACTCCCCACCCTCTACCCTCGTGACCCAAGTCAATGCAGAACAGCACTATCTTGAAACCAGAGCCTTCTGGGAATGTGCCTTGCCCTGGGGCCAGTAGCCATAGCACTTCCCCAGACTTAAGGCTCTGCCCTCATCCCAGTGCACTCACAGGAGAGGCTACAATGCCCTGATCCTGGTGGCTGGAAGCCTGGGCTCATGGTTTTGTAGTGACTCTAGTTTTGTAGTCTGGGAAATCAACCTTAGTCCTGATAAACTGATGCACCCCCACATTCCTAGCCAGAGATTAGACAGGCAGACCCTCCTCAGGTGGACTCCCCGCATTCCTCCTGCTAACTTCCAGCCCTGCCAGATGATGGAGTTATGTGTGCCTGAGCCCCCAACATGGAAAAACAACTCATGCATCTCTTCTCTAACAAACACGCCATAGGGCCAGTGGAAATAAAGTGCATCCTCACTCTCCCAGAGAAGCAGCCTGGTGGTTTCATACTGGACATTTCCACCCAGCAGCCTTGTCAACAGTTCTAGAAACAGCTGGATGGCCCCCCTCACTGCAGGCCTACCTAGTGGCCCTGGCCATCAACAGGGAAGTGGCTGGCTGGGCCCACTCATTGCAGGCCTGCCTAGTGGTCTTGCCCACTTCCTGAGAAGTGGTCCAGAAGCTCTTCACTTGGCAAACCAGTTCCTGAACCACTGAAGGAAGCACAATCTCACATCAGGCCTCAAGAAGTGGCACAACAGAAGGTCCATCAGCAGACCTGCAATCAGATAGCTAAGCCATAGCGCATGCATGCCTCTTGCTCAGAAAACAGCTCAGCTGCCACACCCCTGGAAGACCTGCCCCTGAGTCTTTGAGCCATTACATGCACACGTATCCAAGCGAGAAATATCTTGGCTGATGTGCCCCTGGGGGGGCCTACCCCTGGTCAGAGAAGCAGCACAGTGACCCTACCACTGGCAAATGAGTCCTGGAGACCCTGACATGCCATGCATCCACATCCCCAGCCTGAGAATCAATCCAGCAACTACATCCTCAGTGAGCCAGCTCCTGAGATGACTGACCCACAGGGTACATGTGCATACCCCCAGCCTGTGAACCAACCAAGACCTCCCCCAGCAAAGCTGTGCCACCACCAGTGCAACCTCCAAAGCACAGCTTACTGAGTCACTTGCAAATGTAGTGAAAATGGATTACAGGTGAAGAAACTACACAGAATCTACACTACTGCATTCATCCTGAACAAAGACATTGCACTTCACCCAACTGATATCCTGGGATGTATTTGTAGGTGAAAGTCTTTCCCCATTCAAGCCATTCTACAAAACTCAAAGAAGTGATTGTTCCACAAGATGCACAGATACCAATGCAGGGAAACAAGAAACATGAAAAAACAAGGTAACATGATTTCACCAAAAAACCCAAAATGATGCTGTATAACTGATCCCAAATTGCCACCTTGCCAGAAAAGTAATTCAAATTTCAGGTCTTAAGGAAGTTCACTGAGACACAGAGAATACAGGCAAATGATTCAATGAAATCATAAAACCAATTCATGTTCTGAATGAGAAATTCAACAAAGAGATAGATTTCATTTTTAAAAAATCAAGCAGAAATCTTGGAATTGAAGAATTCATTGAATGAAATAAAAAATATATCTGAAAGTATCAATAACAGAGTAGATCAAGCCAAAGAAAGAATTTCTGATCTTGAATATAGCAGTTTTGAAATGACACAGGAAGACTAAAAAAGAGTAAACAAAGCTTACAAGATCTATGGGATACTAATAAGCAGACAAATATTTGAATTATGAGCATTCCAGAGGATAAGAAAACAAAAAAGTTATTGAAAACCTACTTAATGAAGTAATAGCTGAAAACTTTCCTACTCTTGGGAAAGATATGAACATCCAAATCCAGGAAGACCAAAGGTCCCCAAGTAGAGTCAACCAAATAGGTCATCTCCAAGACACAGAGTAGTCTAACTATCCAAAGTTAAAGACAAGGAAAGAATTCTGAAAGTAGCTAGAGAAAGGCATTAAGTCATTTATAAGGGAATCTCCATTAGACTAATAGCAGACTTCTCAGCATAAACCCTACAGGCCAGGAGAGAGTGGGATGATATGTTCAAAGTACTGAAAGAAAAAAATTACAAGCCAAGAATACTACACACAGCAAAGCTATCCTTCTGAAATGAAGGAGGAATAAAGTCTCTCTCAGGAAAGCAAAAATTAAGGGAATTCATCACCAGACTGGCCTTATGAGACATGCTTAGGGGAGTTCAACATCTAGAAGAGAAAGAATGATAATGACCATCATGAAAACACCCAAAAATATATGACTTACTGGTACAGTAGATACACAAATTAGAAAGAGAAAGGAACCGAACCCTATCAATGCAGAAAACCACCAAACCACAAGGGTAAACAATAAAAGAGGAAGAAAGGAACAAAAGATACACACAAAAAAATCAAAAAACAGCCATCAAAATGACAGGAGTAATAACTCACATATCAATATTAACCTTGAATGTAAATGGATTAAATTCCTCAATTAAAAGACAAAGACAGGCTGAATGGATTTTACAAAATGAACCTTCCATATACTGTCTACAAGAAACACACTTTATCAACAAAGACACACGTAGACTGAAAGTGAAGGGATGGATAAAGATATTTCATGCAAATGGAAAGTAAAAGTAAGAAGGGGTAGCTATACTTACTTTAAATCAAAACCTGTACTAAAAGACAAAAGGGGGCACTATAAAATAAGAAAGAGATCAGTACAAAGAGAGGATGCAACAATTATAAATGTATATGCACCTAACACTGGAGCACCAGATATATAAAGCAAATATCAGATCTAAAGGGAAAGATAGACACCAATGTACCAACATAATAATAGTTAGGAACTTTAGCACCCCACTGTCACTACTGGACAGATCATTGAGACAGAATATCAACAAGGAAACATCAGTTTATTGGACCATAGACCAGAAGGATCTAACAGACATTTACAGAGCATTTCATCCAACAGATGCAGAATGAACATTCTTTTCATCAGCAAGTGGAATATTCTTTAGGATTGAACATATGTTAGGCCACAAAACATATCTCAGCAAGTTCAAAAAATCAAAATCATATCAAATATTCTTTCTGACCATAATGGAATAAAACTAGAAATCAACAACAATTGCAAAATTACACAAATATGTGAAAATTAAACAACACAATCTTGAATGACAAATGGGTCAAAGAAGAGATTCAGAAGAAAATTTTTTAAAATTTCTTGAAACTAATGAAGACAGAAGCACAATATACCAAAACTTACAGGATACAACCAAGACAGTATTAAGAGTAAATTTATAGCAATAAATATCCACATCAAAAAAATAGAAACATTTCAAATAAACAGCCTAACAATGTACCTCAAGGAACTAGAAAAGCAAGAAGAAACTAAACACAAAATAAGTAGAAGACAAAATTTGAGCAGAAATAAATGAAATTGAGACTAAAAATACAATACAAAAGATTAATCAAACAAAAAGTTGATTCTTTGAAAAGATAAACAAAATCAACAACCTACTCTCCAGACTAACAAAAAAAAAAGAGAGAGAGAGAGAGAAAAGATCTAAATAAATAAAATCAGAAATACAAATGGAGACATTAAGCAGATAACCCTAAAATACAAAGGATCATTAGAGATGATTATGAACAAATATATGCCAATAAATATGAAAACCTAGAGGAAATGGATTAAATTCCTGGACACATCTGACCTACCAAGATTTAACCAAAAAGAAATAGAAAACCTAAATAGACCACTAACTAGTAATGAGATAAACTCAGTTCTAAAAAGTTTGCCAACAAAGAAAATACAGGACTAGAAGACTTTACTGCTGAATTCTACCAAACATTTAAAGAAGAACTAATACAAATATTTCTTAAAATGTTTCAAAAAATTGACATGGACAGAATTCTTCCAAACTCATACTGTGAAGCCAGCATTACCCTGATACCAAAATCAGGCAAGGACACAACAAAAAAAGAAAACTGCAGGCCAATGTACCTAATGAACACACAAGTAAAAATCTTCAATAAAATACCAGAAAACTGAATCCAACAGCACACCAAAAAGATTACACACTATGATCAAGTGGGATTTTTCCCAGGGATGCAAGGATGGTTCAACACGTGAAAATAAATGTAACATATCACATCAATAAAATGAAAGAAAAAAAACATATGACCATCTCAATAGATGCAAAGAAAGCATCTGACAAAATTCAACATTCCTTCATGATAAAGACTCTCAACAAATTAGGTATAGATGGAATGTTTATTAATACAATAAAGGCTATACATGACAAAACTTCAGCTAACATCATACTGAATTGAGTTCCCTAAGAACTAAGACAAGACAAGGATACCCACTCTCACCAATTCTATTCAACATTGTCCTGGAAATCCTAGCTAGAATGATTAAGCAAGACAAAGAAATAAAGTGCATCCAAATTGGAAAGGAGGAAGTCAAGTTGTACTTATTTGCAGGTTACATGATTTTATATAGACAGAAACCTAAAGACTGCCCAAAACTCCTAGACCTGATAAACAAATTCAGTAAAGTTGCAGGATACAAAATCAATATGCAAAAATCAATAGAACTTCTATACACCACCAACAAACATGCAGAAAAAGAAATCAAGAAACCCTTTCCATTTACAATAGCAACAACCTCAACAACAAAATACCTAGGAATAAATTTAACCAAGTAGGTGAAAGATCTCTAATGAAAACTATAAAACACTGATTAAAGAAATTAAAGAAGACACACCAAAAATGGAAAGACATCCCATGCTCATGGACTGGAATAATCAATATCATCAAAATGACCATACTATGCAAAGCGATCTACAGATTCAATGCAATACCCAATAAACTACCAATGGCATACTACAGAAAAATAGAAAAAACAATACTAACATTCATATGGAACAACAAAAGACCCTGAATAGCAAAAGCAATCCTGAGCAAAGAGAACAAAATGTGAGGCATCAAACTCCCTGACTTCAAAATATACTACAAAGCTATAGTAATCAAAACAACATGGTAGTGGCACAAAAACAGACACATAGAGCAATGGAACAGAATAGAAAATTCAGAAATAAATCCACATACCTATAACCAACTTATTTTTGACAAAGAAGCCAAGAACACACATTGGGGAAAGGACAGTTTCTTCAATAAATGTTGATGGGAAAATTGGAGATCCATACACAGAAGAATAAAACTCGACCCCTATCTCTCTCACTACATACCAAATTCAATTCAAAATGGATTAAAGACTTAAATGAAGAATGTAAAAATAAAACTTCTAGGAGAAAATATAGGGAAAACACTTCAGGAGATAGGTCTGGGCAAAGATTTTATGAATAATAATTCAAAAGCACAGGGGAAAAAAGCGAAAAGTAACAAATGGGGTTATATCAAGCTGAAAAGCTTCTGCAGAGCAAAAAGACAACCTGCAGAATGGGAGAAAATATTTGGAAATTATTCATATGATAAGGGATTAATATCTAGCATGTACAAAGAACTCAAACAACTCAATAATGTAAAAAAACAAAAACAAACCCACCCCCCAAGCCCCCCCAAATTGGGGGTTTAAATTAAATCCCATTTGATTTAAAAATGGGCAAAGGAACTGAATAGACATTTTTCAAAAGAAAATATACAAATGGTCAATAGGTACATGAAAAAATGCTCAACATCACTAATAATCAGAGAAATGCAAATCAAAACCACAATAAGATATCTCACCCTAGTTAAAATGGCTATTATCAAAAAGACAGAAAATAACAAATGTTAGCAAGGATGAGGGAAAGGGGAACTCTTATACAGTGTTGGTGGGAATGATAATTAGTACAGCTGTTATGGAAAACAGTATGGCAATTTCTCAAACAACTATAGATAGAATTGCCATACAATCGAGCAATCCCAGTACCAGATATACATCCAAAGGAATGGAAATCAACATGTCAAAGAGATACCTGCACTCCTATCTTTATAGCAGCTCTATTCACAGTAGCCAAGAGTTGGGACCAAACTAAATGTCCTTCAATGGATGACTGGATAAAGAAAATGTGGTATATATACATAAGGGAATACTACTCAGCCATAGAAAATAATGAAATCCTGCCATTCACAGCAATAGAGATGAGCTTGGAGAAAATTATATTAAGCGAAATAAGCCAGGCACAGAAAGAGAAATACCACATGTTCTCAATCATATGTGGAAGCTAACAAAGTTGATCTCATAGGAGTAGAGAGTAGAACAGGGGGTACTAGAGATTGGTGGGGAGAGAGTAGTCAGTGGATACAAAATAGTAGACAGATAGGAAGAACGGGATCTAGTGTTCTATAGTAATATAGGGACATTACAGTTAACAGGAAAGCTCTGTGTATCTTTGAATAGATAGTTGAGATGATGTTGAATGTTCCTATCACAAAGAAATGACAAATGTTTGAGATGATGGATATACTAAGTACCCTAATGTGATCATTGTGCACAGTTTGAATGTACCCAGATATCATATTGTACTCCATAAATACATACAATTATCATGGGTCAATTAAAAAAAATAAATTAAAAAGAGAAAGAAATAGAGAGTAGAATTATGGTTTCCAGAGTCTGGCAAAAGGAGGGGAAGTGGGGTAGGGAAAGTGTTGGTAGACCAGTACCAAGTTACAAAGTTACAATCAGATAGGAAGAATAAGTTCTGCTGCTCTAGGATGACAATAACTAATAACATTGTATTGTATATTTCAAGATTGCCAGAGGAAAGGATACTAAATGTAATAACCACAAACAAATGATAAATTTTTAGGTGATAGATATGCTAACTATTCTGATTAGATCATTATACAATATACGCATGTATTGAAACAATGAAGTGTACCCCATAAATATGTACAATGCAAAATAAATAAATAAAAGGGAAAAAATGTAATACAGCATGTGACGTGTGATACAATTAGAGTTAATACTCATGACAGATGCTGGATGCCAGCTAAAAGCAATCATTCTAGCTGAATATCAGTTCTGGATTTAATGGGTCCACCCTCAAAAATTATGATTTTTTAGATGTTTTGTAGTGTCCCAGAATCAGTGTTTGTAAATAATTCACCAGGTGATTCTCCTGTTTAGCCAGGATCGAGAACTCTGTTTTATAAGGATGAACTTTGGGATCCCTTATCTGAGATCTACCCTACCTTCTGCAGCACTGTCTCTGGTACCCATCAGCTAGCTGGTTTTCAGCCAAGGTTTTGTGTGGGTGCTACAAAGTAATTCTTCATCCCACAGAAGTGTTTGTTTTTATTCTGGTGTGTTCAAGTACTGAAGTGTCATGGTGATGAAAGAAAATATATTCTTTAAGTATTTTCAATTCACAGAAAAGCAGGAAGTATGGAATAATCTGCAAAACTGATGTCAGAAGGCATCCAAACCAAATATTTTTGGACAATAGCAGGGCATTATTCATATTAAATCATTAAGTTATATATTTATTGTCAACAGACATTAACAAAAAGGTTCTACTTGATATATGCAACGACTTGGATGATTCTACAGGGAATTATGCTCAGCAGAAAAAGCCAATTCCCAAAAGTCTCATGCTATTGGATTCCATTTACAGAACAATTTTGAAATGACAAGATTTTAGAAGCAGAGGAAAGATTAGCAGTTGCCACACATAGGGACAGGGGACTGGGGAGGAAGGAGGTAAGTGTGGATGTCAAAAGGGCAACATGAGGGATCCTTGTGGTATTGGAACTGTGAGACAACCTACACAGAAGATAAATTTGTTCAGAACTTACAGACATACACAGAAATACATGTAAAACTCTGAAAATCTAAAAAAAAAAAGATTAGTGGATGGTATCAAATGTCAGTATCTTGACTGTGATATTATACTATAATTTTTCAAAACATTTCCTGGGGGAGACTTGCCAAGGAATTTCTCCGTATTATTTCTTATAACTGAGTGCAAATCTATGGTTTTCTCAATAAAAAATTTTAATTAAATAATTCTGAAAAAATATGTTGGGAAGAAAGAACATATGGGGCAGAGTAGAGGAAAGGATTAAAAAGTCATTTCTGAGGGATGATGAGCACAAAATAGATTAGAGAGTGGGAGAACAGCGGAATCCAAGATGAGATAGACATTGAGCACAATATGAGTAATGGGAGCCATTAAAACTATGGGAATGTCACTATGAAGCCGGATGCTTAAAAATCCTGAAGGGGCTCCAAACCTTCTGTAGCTTCACCATACCTTGTGTGGAGACTTCTGGGGTATTGCTACTGTCCCGGGCATGACCTGGGAAAATAAATGGAGCCATTATATTAGACAAGCATAAATGAAGGCTCATAATTATGACAAAATATCACTCGCTTTCAGGTAATAAAAGCTTCTCATGAGTAAATGTTTCCAGGCCAGTGTAATTATCACAATTTTAATCTCCACTCAAAGTTAAGACTATAACTTTCCCAGTTCTGGTCTGTTGTTCTTTGCCTCTCCCCCCAGCCACCACTCCATGTTTAACCCCACTGGGGACAGAGCAAGTGGAAGGGAGAAAGGAAGAAAAGGAACAGACAAGTGCTTAGTTAATACTATTGAAAACTGGCAAGGGCTCTCATTGGAAGTGAAATTTCACTTTTTGGTCCCAAGGTTGGGGTGGGATAGACTGTCATGGCTTCTCCAAAGCCTCCACGCACAGCCCACCATTAGGGAAACTCTCTCCTGCAGTTACTGTGAAGGTGGGTGGAGGCAGTCATCTTTATTTTGACCAGTTTCTTTTGTCTTCCTCAGCCCTGGGCGTCCAATGATACCCCAAGCTTCTCTCTCACTGCATCATCCATCCCTCTCAGGGGCCCAACACAACTATGTTTTGCTTTACCCCCCAGGGCAACAAGCCAAGCATGGTTTTGCCTCTTCATATTTCTCAGACGGGGTTTAGTCACCAGTCCATCACATCCTACAAATAGGATGTATCAAATTCTTTGAGAAATCTCTTAAAGTCCCTCTTTGCTAACTGGAGGTTAAAGGGGAAGCATCTTCACCTCTCCCCACTTGGAGGGCAGGGAAAGATTCATACCCCATTAACATTGCTCTCGATATCCAAATCCTTCAGATTGTTTATACAGCCTTGACAAGGGTGAGGACTTAAGAGCCATTCAATGATTTTTTAGGGCTCCTCCTTGGCAATTTCTACATCATAATCTTGCACTTCACTCTGAAGTATGGTATCTATTGAATTAATGTCTCAGCTGACACTGAGGCCATTTTGA
The DNA here is from genome assembly GCF_000696425.1 of Galeopterus variegatus. Lineage (NCBI taxonomy): Eukaryota > Metazoa > Chordata > Mammalia > Dermoptera > Cynocephalidae > Galeopterus > Galeopterus variegatus. The sequence goes on from NW_007731745.1 coordinate 53,130, forward strand.
TATCCTGTTGCATAACCCACACATTCTCTCTGCTCTAGATTCCTCAAGCTTATTGAAGGTTCTCTTGTTCACACATTTCTAGGATAGGGGGAAATCCCAAGCACCCTCCAAAATCATTGGCAATATCTGAGAAATGAAAGATGGGAGGGAAAGAGTAACAGAATCTGCCAGCTGGCTAAGCTAAAAGTGGCATCAACTGCAGGCAGGAGCCTCTCAAACATTATGGATGCCCTTAGCAGACCAGGTATTGATCAGACATGAGGAAACAATAAAGGGCAAAACAGAGCCCCTAATGATTTTCAGGACATTTTTCAACCATAAATTCTTCTTCATTTCCTTTCTGAAGTACTTCCCCTCCCTCTGTGGTGTGTGTAGGCTGTGTGAACAGAACAGTCTTATAAATATCTTCTTTTTAAAAAATCGATGCAGTAGTGCCAGTAATTGCCTTGCACAGAACTGTAAGATTATTTAAATACAATATGTAAAATTATATTATATTTTGGATCACTTTTTATCCTTTATATCAAAGTTAAAACATTTTAGAAAAGACTCCTTTTCTAAAAGTTAACTGATGTGAAGGTCACTTAATTCTGGGTCCTACACAGCGTTTAATTGCACCTCTGAGGTGGCCCTTCGGCTTCTGCTTGGACACTATCACTGCAGTGGAAATCGTTGTCTCCCCGGCTACCAAACCATCCAGTAGAGAGATGGAATTCAATCATTGGATGAGTGATTGGACTGATTTGGGGGTGCTCTATAACCCTGGAATCTACTGCCAAATCTTTTGTGTTTTTTATAACTATCTTGCTAATTGGAAGATTAGCTGGCATCTGCTGTCCTCAATTTGCACATCAATAACACATACTTCCCCCCAAAATTTGACTTAAACTTTCACATTTATGTAGATCTGAATCTTTGAGATATTCAATAACAAGCTCTGTCTCTGTATGATCATTCCAACAGAAGCTTTCTACATTAATGGAAAACACTGAAACACTGATAAGTCAACTTCAAAAGTTTACACACATTCCCCTATTCCAGTCTTGACTTTTCATCATAAACCTTTTAAATTTGTAGTAAGAAAAGCTTTTCTTGCATCTGCTTCAGATATTTCTTAAGGCAAGAAATGTACTTTTCCTTTAATTTGAATGTAAGCCAAAATCCAAGAAAGCTTCTGGGTCACAGAGAGAGACCAGAAGAGAGTGACCAGTGTGATGTGGAGGTCAGGTGAGGATGTGGGGAATACTTTCCTGGTTACTCTCCTTTAATCAAGTTCCAATTAATCAAATCAGCATTTTCTCAGCTATGTTCTGTAGAACTCAGTTATTCCTCAAGTTTTTCCCCCAGATGTCAATTGGTGTTTTATATTTAAAAAAGAATTCTACAGTTGATTACTTTGAAAAACCATGCATATTATATCTTTTCATAGAGGCACAATGTCCTTGGCATATTAAAAGCATGAAAAGTACTGCAGCAAAGAAATCTGTTTAATTCAGTGGTTGACCATAGAACCTCCCTTTCGCCGGAATGTATTAATAAAACATGTCCCATGGAATATTGCATAGAAACCCTGTATCTTTTTTAAAAAATTCAAATTATGATGACTAGATAATATAGAATACATCAGGTGTAACCTAACCAGCAAAAAGAAGAGTGGATTATTTAATACACCATTCCACTATTTTAGTAAAACAACATATTCACTTTTTCAATGCTATTGTTAACTTGCACTAAGTTTATTGTCTAATACAACTCTCAGGCCTTTTATTCCCACAAGTTTTACTGTGCAGGTCTTGTTAAATATTTGTAAAAACGTAAGCAGAAAAGGTGACACTCATTCTTGTTAAATTCCATTCTATTTAATTCAGTTGATTATTTGTCTCATCCATAGACATAGACATTAAACCAAGGATGAAAAACACATTTACAGTATGGTAATTTAATTATAAGATGAAAACTTTCTCATTTAATTTTTGTAGCCACATAATATTTATTTTTAAAAGTGCCATTAAACATTTAAAGATGCCATACTTTTCTTATTAAAAAGAAAATTATGTCCCAGCATATTACCATAGTTAAGAATTTTATACTTGGCAATCACTCTCATAAAAGATAAAAGTCACACTCCCAGACATAATTTGAGGGAACAGCAGAAATGGAAATGATACTACTGGTTTATTAATAAACTGTTTAATTTTTAGAATGTTACCAGACAGAAAATTCCAATTAACCCTAAACACTATCTAAGAGCTACACACTGTTAAAGCTAAAACAGAGCTGACATTTCTCATTTGAAAAGTGACATGGAAAATACAATATGAAACCAGAAGGTGAAAAGACATTTGAATGAGCTTTAAAAAACTAAAAATAAAAAGTTTATAATTAATTTACATTTTTTGCCACATACTGCTGTAATAAGCAAGGTAGGCAGGAAGTCTTTACATTTAAATATATAAAACATTATACATAAATGTAGAATAACATTCTGACAAATTTGGTAAAACATTAGCAAATTATTTCCATATCAAAGACACCTAAAACTCTTGATTTTCTGTATTTATAAAACTTTGCTTTTTCTTTAGTGAATAAGTTATGTTCTATTGTAAGTTACCAGAAAATCAAAATTCTCTCCAATTTTTAAGTTATCTTTTAATGGCAAAAGAAACATTTTGTTGTTTCATTAGTACTAGTACAACTTTTTAAAGCTTTTAATCAGGGCAAGTTTACGAACACATTTTATATAAATAAATGCTGTTTTAAAAAGAAGTTAATTTGATAGACTCTATCTTAACATTATTTTCTAGCTCAGTTGTCTATATTTTTTAAAATATGAACATTTTATGGTATCAAAACTCAAGTTATTTTGTACCCATATCTATTTAAATGTATGTCTTTTTTGTATCAATAGAGCTTAGTTTTTAGGTAAACTTCTTATCTTAAATCTTTATGCTCAGAGCCCCCAATATGAAAATGTGTTACATGCACTTTAAATAAAAATCTATTGTTGTTTTCATACAAAATAAAATATAAAATTAAAAGACAATGGGCTTAATGTACACTTGGCCAAAAATAGATGAGGTATCTATTTCATTTATCTGAAATAGCCACAGTAATACTGTCATTAACACAATCACATTTTTGATCTGTGCAAATAAATCTTATTTTAAAAGATTTTCTTTATTTGGAACTGCTGAGTAGGAATGTGAACAAAATTGCTTTGGGAGAACAGAGAAAAGACTTAATGGCAAAATAGAAAATTGAGAAAATGGGGAAAATGACTAGAATTAAGGAGATTCTATTTTCAGGTCATATGTATCTCATATGGAAAAGACTGTGGTAAACAGAAAGGGGATTGTTAGGTTTGGGAACAGCAATTATTGTTCAAAAGGCTAGCTATAAATAACAGCAGCCAGTATGCAGAGATAGTATACAAGTTACACATTAGCCCATTCATCCACATTTAAACATGCAGGAAATGAGAGGGAAAGTGACAAACATCTTAAACTATTAGAAAAATGCATTTGACTGAAAAAAATATCTTCCTCAATTTCTGTTCTGCTGAATGTCTGATACTTCATGTCTGGAAAATAGGCTATATGGAAAACAAAAAGGTATGTACATCTTGGTGATGAGGGGAAATAAGAGATAAGAAGAAAGGGAGCTAATTTGTAACGTTTACTCTTTAGAGTGATTAGAAAATGAAGAGAGAGAAAACAATTTTCAGAAGCATTCTGGAGTAATAAAGCAAAATGTCACATTTTCCGAAGTTCATGCTGCTCTCTAGAATAAACAAATTCTTTACTGCAACACCCTATCTGGAAATGGTATCTTCAGGCTCATGCTGCTCTCCAAAAGCAGTTCCCAAGGTTTATCAAAAGCTTGCTCCTTTCTGTGCCTGGAATGTTAATTGATTAATTGGATAAAGGCACCATACATCATCTGTTCTTAATCCAGGCTGTATATTCAAATCACCTGGGGAGATTTTAGGACCAGTGGGACCCAGCCTCAAGAGACTCTGATTTGATTGGCTTGGCTTTAGTTTCAGATATTGGGAGTTTTATAGAACTCTATAGGTGACGATATTGTATGGTCAAAGTTGATAATCACTCAACTAAATGATGTCCGAAGTCCAGTGTGTGTGGAGTGGAGGGGTAAGGGAGAGGAGGAAAGAGTGTGCTATGCTAAATGAGTCAGTGAATCTCTAATTGATTAAATAAATATAAGGCAGATAATTCTGAATATAAGGGACAGACAATAGGGGGCAATGAAAGAACATGCTTCTTTCCAGAACTGCTAGTCTCTCCTCCACTGCACCGCCTGGCCTGAGCTGCATCATCAATCCATCTGTACTTGGTGGCCTAGGATTTGGAAAGAGCAGTGGCTACAAGAGAAGTGAGAAGTGTGCTTGCAATGGGGCTGTGGGAGGAAGTACTATTCACATGCTTCTGTTTCTAAGTTCCATGACTTTTAACATTATATTTTTATAAATGTTTAAAGTATTAAAAGTGGTGCTGATTTTCATTCCCCTGATGATTAGTGATGTTGAGCATTTTTTCATGTGCTGTTGGCCATGAGTGTGTTATCTTCCTTTGAGAAATGCCTATGCATGTCCTTTGTCCATTTTTAAATTGGGTTACTTGTTTCCTTACTGTTGAGTTGTTTGAATTCTTTGTATATTCTGGATATTAATCCTTTGTTGGATGCATAGTTTGCAAATATTATCTCCCATTCTGTAGGTTGTCTTTTGCTCTGCTAAATGTTTCTTTTGTTGTGTAGAAGCTTTTTAGTTTCATATAATCCCATTTATTTATTTTTTCTTTAGTTGCCTATGCTTTTGGGATCTCATTCATGGAGCATTTGCTCAGTTCTACATCCTGAAGTGTTTCCCTTATGTTTTCTTTTATGAATTTTATAGTTTCATGTCTTATGTTTAAGTCTTTAATCTATTTTGAGTTGATTTTGGTATATGGTGAGTGATATGGATCTAGTTTCACTCTTCTACATATGGATGTCCAGTTTTCCCATTACCGTTTTTTTGAAGGGGTAATCTTTTCACCAACATTATGTTCTTGTTGTCTTTGTCAAAGATCAGTTGGCTGTAAGTATGTGGGTTGATTTCTGGGTCCTCTATTCTGTTCCATTGGTCAGAATGTCTGTTTTTATGCTAGTACCATGCTATTTTCATTGTTGTAGCTTTGCAGTATAGTTTGAAGCTAGGGGATGTTATGCCTCCAGCTTTATTATTATTATTATTATTTGGTTCAGGATTGCTTTAGCTATTTGGGGTCATCTTACCATAGTTAGACTGGCTATTATGAAAAAGGCAGAGAATAACAAATGCTGGTGAGGATGTGGAGAAAGGGAAACCCTTCTACACTGTTGGTGGGACTATTAATTCATGCAGCCATTATGGAAAACAGTATGCAGTTTCCTCAAACAACTACAGATAGAACTGCCATGCAATCCAGCAATTCCACTGCTGGGTATATTCCTAAAGGAATGGAAATCATTATGTCAAAGGGATACCTGTATTTCTATGTTTATTTCAGCTCCATTTACAATGGCCAAGAGTTGGAACCAACCTAAATATCCATCAACGGACAACTGGATAAGAAAAATGTGGTATATATGCTCAATGGAATACTACTCCAGCATAAAAAAGAATGAAATTCTGACATGTGCAGCAACATGGATGAACTTAGAGAAAATTATGTTAAGTGAAATAAGCTAGGCACAGAAAGAGAAATACTGCATGTCCTCACTCATAAGTGGGAGCTAAAATAAATAAGGAAGGAAGGAAGGAAGGAAGGAAGGAAGGAAGGAAGGAAGGAAGGAAGGAAGGAAGGAAGGAAGGAAGGAAGGAGAAAAAGAAAGAATCACAATAGTGCAGCGAATTTTCAAAAAGAACAGAACTGGTTATTAGAGGTGGGAAATGGGGAGGGGGAGGAGAGTTAATGAGAAATTAGTTATGAGTCACAAAGATTGAGTACGTTTTGTGAACATGAGAATACTAATTATCCTGATTTTATCACCACATTTTGTACACATGTAATGATATTCAAATCTGTATCCAAGAAATAAATAAATAAATAAATAAATAAATAAATATATATATATATATATATATATATATATATAATTATGTTTCAATAAAAAATAAATAAATAAAACATAATAAAGTACTAAAAGTGATCACAACTTTACTTTTTGGGGATTGATAGTTCTTGCTCTCTTAGAAAATCAGAATCGTACCTTC
>NW_007731745.1:59456-72356 GCF_000696425.1 Galeopterus variegatus
TATCACCACATTTTGTACACATGTAATGATAATCAAATCTGTATCCAAGAAATAAATAAATAAATAAATAAATAAATAAATATATATATATATATATATATATATATATAATTATGTTTCAATAAAAAATAAATAAATAAAACATAATAAAGTACTAAAAGTGATCACAACTTTACTTTTTGGGGATTGATAGTTCTTGCTCTCTTAGAAAATCAGAATCGTACCTTCAGTAAGTGGTTTAGTTTCAAGTGACACTGGGTTACCATCACTATTAATCACTTTCTGAGTGTCTAACATGAGGATAGGTTAGAGCAGAAACTGCTAAAGCAGATGTTTGGTCCCATATCAGAAATAGAAATTCCAAGGTAGGTGCGTGGGAGTTAAAAAATAAAATACTCCTCAGGAGTTCTGACCTTGGAATGAGAAATTATCAAATATAGACAAATTTATTCAAATTTTTATTTATGTAAGGATCAGAAATTTCTGCCCTTAAGCAAAGATAAACGAAAAATGGGAAAAATATAAAGAAAATCAAAAAGCCAATGGCAAAATGAGCCAAAGATATGAATAGGCAGTTCATGTTAAATGATATGCATATTAAATGGCTCTAAACATATGAAAATATGTTAAATTTCACTCATAATGAGATCATTTTACGTTAAAAATGCATTGAAATACCAGTTATCAAAATATCAAAATTCCAGTCTGATAACGCACTGTGTTGGCTAGCCTGCAGGGAAACAGGCATCCCTCACACTTTGTTGTTAGGAGTATATATTGGTGCAATTCTTATGGAGAATAACATGGCAATATCAATTAATATTATAAATGCCTATATTCTTTGACCCAGAAAATTCCCTTCTAAGGATTCTTCTGTCCATTCAAAATATATCAGATTTTCTTTCACGTTTTGAAATTTCACAATAATGTGTCTGAGTGAGAGGTTTTCCTTACTATTCCTTATGTTTCCTTAAGACCTTTCAATCTTGTCTTCCATCTTTCTTTAATGCAGCCAAATTTATCTTCATTATTTCTTCAAATATTTCCTTCCTTCCTTATCACAACTTTGGCATTTCTACTTCTGTGCTCTCCTAGATTTCTTTTTTAAAATTATTTTCTGCTGAATTGGGGTAATATAAAAGCTGTTATCCAACCAATTTTACTATTGTTATATCTACACCCCCCAACCCTAGCACCTAGGTTTCCCCAAAAGTTTGTCACAGGTTTTGGTTAGATGTTTAGATCCGTGTTTTCTTCTTTCTTCTGCTTTGTTTCTGTCTGTTGTTTTGGGAGGAAGAAACTAGCAGCTTGGACTAATTCAATATCTAGTCAGGGTCCCAAATGAATCTTCAGTACACTCAAATGCAAAAACCACTATTCCAAAGTTTAGCCTAATACATGAATCATATTTTTATAGATCATTGGATCTGGCTTCAAATTCTACCTACATAAGTTATTGACTCTGTTGAGCTTGGCATAGTCATTTAACCTTTCTAAGCTTCTTTTCTCATCAATCAAATGAACATAATATTCACCTTACCTGACTTACCTAGTTACCATGAGGATAAACAATAAATTCTGTAAGCATAAATAAAAGCAAGTTTGGTTATTGTTGAAGCTAAGACTGAGACAAAGCAGAGTAATATCAAAGAACTTAACCAATTATCTTCCCATGAGGGCATCCTGATAATCTAAAAAAGCTCATGTGCTTTTCTATGGAGCAGTTCCTCCCATTGATTGTTAAATTGAGTAAAATGAGCAAGTCAGCCACGCAGTGTGCTGCTCATTGTTCAAGTGTAAGTAGCCAGACTGGAGCTGGTAAGATCACAAATGATCATGCACACTGTCAAGGTTCCTTTCACATCCCAAAGTGATTGCACAGTGTTGCACAGGGATGGTAGTGTGGCTGAAATGATTGGGTGAGCTGTGCAGTGGTCTTGGATGGTGAATGTAGAAGTGAACACATGAATGTCCATTTTTTACTAGTCAGTAGATGTAGAGGCAAATGGATGTCAGAAGAGATTACTTTTAACAAGCCACTAATCAAATTCATGTCTGGGACCAAGAAGCCAAATGGTAGAAAGTACAACATCATGAATCACTTTTAGGGGAATACCCTTAATGTGTGTTGAGTATATGGAAAACACACAGGCTGAGGAGTATGTGCTCACCTGGGGAAAGGATATCAGGCTATGTCCCAGAAGACCTCACTTGTTGGCTACTGTTCCGTCTGAAGTCTAGATCTGTTTCTTAGCCTTGCAGCCTCAGAAACTTGGCTTTTTAAAAATTTTTTTAATTTATCAATATACAATGTAGTTGATTTTTGTATCCCTTTATCAATTCCTCCTTTTCCCCCTCCCTCTCCCCGCTTCCCCCCATTGACAACATATCTGTTCACCTGTCTTAACAAGTTCAAGGAATTGTTGTGATTTTTGTGTCTCCCCCACCTTTTATTTGTCTGTATATTTATTTATTTATTTTTATTAGCTTCCACATATACGTAAGTACATGCAGTATTTATCTTTCCATGCTTGGTTTATTTCACTTAATATAATTGTCTTGAAGTACATCAATGCTGCTGTGAATGGTAGTATTTCAATTTTTTTATAGCAGGGTAGTATTTCATTGTGTAGATATACCACAGTTTCCTTATCTACTCTTCTGATGATGGGCATTTAGGCTGGTTCCAACTCTTGGCTATTGTAAATAGTGCTGCAATAAACATAGAAGTACAAGTATTCCTTCGACATGATGATTTCCATTCCTCTGGGCATATTCCCAGCAGTGGAATAGCTGGGTCATATGGTAGATATATCTGTAATTGTTTGAGGAAACTCCATACCATTTTCCATAAAGGCTGCACCATTTTGCAGTCCCGCCAACAGTGCAGGAGTGTTGCTTTGTGTTGCTTTGCCCCCCACGGATTTGTCACCCCACTTCCCCTGGGTGACAGAGGAGCAAAGCATTACTCAAAGCCCATCTCTTCTGAGCAGTGAGAAGCCCCAAAGTGGTTAACTTTCCTGGGAACACACAAGTGAGAGGGATCCCTTCCTCAGGAAATTAATGCGGAATTGGGGTTCTCTTCCAGCATTTATTTTCCAGACCAGGAAGTTACAGGAAGAGAACATAGGTAGGGTTATAGTTTAACAATATAGGCTGGTAACTTTCAGTGAAACAGGTCAGATGACATTCCAGTAAATCTTGATCTTAGCAAACATTCCTTTACAGCAATTTCTCAGTATCTTTACATAAGAATCAGTAACTAGTCTGTCTTTGAGCCAGCAATCTTGCTGTGCCACAAATCTTTATCTTACACCAGAGACTTATAGCCTGAGGAAAATTTCCAGACCTCCACAAGGTCAATATTTGAAACTGCAAGACTTTGGAAAACCAGGCCCTGTGAAGTACATATGCTTTATAGTATATTCCACACAGGAGGGTTCTTTTTCCTCTGCATCCTCGCCAGCATTTATCATTCTCAGTCTTTTGGATATTAGCCATCCTAACTGGAGTGAGATGGTATCTCAGTGTGGTTTTGATTGGCATTTCCCAAATGCTGAGTGGTGTTGAGCATTTTTTCACGTCTGTTGGCAATCGTACATCTTCCTTTGAGAAATGCTTATTCAACTCCTTTGCCCATTTTTTAATTGGGTTACTTGTTTTTTGGGTGTTAAGTCATTTGAGTTCCTTGTATATTCTGGATATTAATCTTTTGTCAGATGTATATTTTGCAAATATTTTCTCCCACTCTGCTGGTTGTTTTTTCACTCTGTTAATTGCTTCTTTTGCTGTTCAGAAGCTTTTTAGTTCAGTATAAGCCCATTTGTTTATTTTTCCTTTGGTTGCCCATGCTTTTGGGGTAATATTCATAAAGTCTGTGCCAAACCCTACTTCCTGAAATGTTTCCCCTATGTTTTCTTTAAGGAGTTTTATTGTTTTGGGACATATGTTTATTTTTAAATCCATTTTGAGTTGATTTTGGTATATATGGCAAGAATTACGGGTCTAGTGTCATTCCCCTACATATGAGTGTTCAATTTTCCTGGCACCATTTACTGAAGAGGCAGCCTCTTCCCCAATGTGTAGTCTTGGTGCCTTTGTTGAAGATCAGATGGCTGTAGGTGTATGGGTTGATTTCTGGATTCTTGATTCTGTCCCATTAATATGTGTGTCTGTTTTTATGCCAGTACAATGATGTTTTGGTTAGTATAGCTTTGTAGTACAGTTTAAAGTCAGGTAGTGTTTTGTCTCTGGCTTTATTCTTTTTGCTCAGGATTGCTTTGGCTATTTGTGGTCTTTTGTTATTCTGTATGAATGTTAGAATTATTTTTTCCGGGCTGGCCCGGTGGCGCACTGCTACAGTGCACCGCTTGGGAGTGTGGCGGTGCTCCCGCCGAGGGTTCGGATCCCACATACAGACCGGCCGCTCACTGGCTGAGCGAGGTGCGGGCACAACACCGAGGGTTGCGATCCCGTTGCCGGTCCCAGTCCGGTACGGGCGCGACACTGAGGGTTGAGATCCGTTGCCGGTCATGAAAAAAGACAAAAAGGAAAAAAAAAAAAAAGAATTATTTTTTCCATTTCTGAGAAGAACATCATTGGAATTTTGATGGAGATTGCATTGAAGCTATAGATTGCTTTTGGTAGTATGGACATTTTCATAATGTGAATTCTTCCAATTCAAGTGCATGGAATGTATTTCAATCTCTTTCAAAGAAATTTAATTTCTTTCAGCAGTGATTTGTAGTTCTCATTGTAGAGATCTTCCACCTCATTGGTTAAGTTGATTCCTAGGTTTTTTTGTTTGTTTTGAGTGACTATTATAAATGGGCATGATTTCTTGATTTCATTTTCTCCTAGATCACTTTGGTTAGTATGGACATTTTCACAATGTTAATTCTTCCAATCTAAGAGCATGGGATATTTTTCCATCTTCTTGTGTCCTCTTTAATTTCTCTCAACAGTGGTTTGTAGTTCTTGTCATAGAGATTTTTCACATCCTTGGTTAACTTTATCCCTAGGTACTTTATTTTTTGGTGGCTATTGTAAATGGACTAGCTTTTTGATTTCTTTTTCTTCTAGTTCATTGTTGGAGTATAGAAATGCTACTGATTTTTACATGTTGATTTTGTATTCTGCAACTTTGCTGAAATCATTTATCAATTTTAAGAGTTTTTTGGTAGTGTCTTTAGGCTGTTCTCTATATAGGATCATATCTTCTATAAATAGGGGCAGTTTGACTTCATCTTTTCCAATCTGGATGTCCTTTATTTCCTTCTCTTCCCTGATTGCTCTGGCTAGTACTTCCAACACTATGATGAATAGGAGTGGTGAGAGTGAGCATCCTTGTCTTGTTCCTATTCTTAAGGGAAAAGCTTTCAACTTTTCCCCATTCAGGATGATACTGGCAGTGGGTTTGTGGTATATGGCTTAAATTGTGTTGTAATACTTTCCTTCTATACCCAATTTATAGAGAGTCTTTATCTTGAACTAATATTGAATTTTGTCGAATATTTTTCAGCATTTATAGAGACGATCATATGGTTTTTGTTTTTGATTTTGTTGATGTGGTTTATCATATTCATTGATTTGCATATATTGAACCAACCTCACATCCCTGGGATGAATCCCACTTGATCATGGTGTATAAGTTTATGTGTGAGTTGCTGTATTCTATTAGCTAGTATTTTATTGAGAAATTTTGCATCTATATTCACCAAAGATATCAGCCTGTAGTTTTCTTTTTGTTGTACCTTTATCTGGTTTTGGTATCAGGATGATTTTTGCTTCATAGGATTGAGTTTGGCAGAACAGCCTCTGTTTCAGTTTTTTGGAATAGTTTGTAGAAAATTGGTATTAACTCTTCCTTAAAGGCTTGAGGTTTGCCCCTCAGATGTAGGCGGGAGTGCTTTTTTAACAAAGCCACATTTCAGACCCTAAAAGCAAGAAACTTGTCTTTTTAAAAAAGCACTCCTACCTACATCTACATTTTAGGGGCAAACACATATTAAACTTCAAAAGTGCTGCATAAAATATGAATATTAATTTGTTAATTTATGGGGAGAAATAACTAAAATAGAAACCCAAAACATTAAAGTGTATATGGCTAGCACATTCTTTTCTTGTAGGAAAAATTATATAGAAAGCTAAATAATAATTAAAAGACCACTTAGTGAATGCAGTATCAGGGCAAAGGAAGCCAGCTAGGAGAACTGAATAATCAATAGAATCAGAGTCAGGAAGTCCAATGCATTTAACTCCATGGTAAAGATTGTCTTGGAATGAAACCAGAACGCTTGGGATCTTTTGGTTATGATCACCTCTGCTGGACACAGTTAGATGGACACTGGCAATGTTCAACTCATTGCCTCTCTGACTCTGGCTACTCTGCTTTGAAAGAAATCTTCAAGGGTTGAAATGGTTTAGAGCAAGTCTCTAATGAATCCAATGATAACATTTCTAGGTAGATCAGAAGGCAGCCAAGATATAATCCCAGAGGGCAGGAAAGAAAAAAAAAATTGGCTAATAAGCAATTGCCTGACTTATCAGAAATAATAAATGAAATTAAAATTGTATTAAGTGAGAAATAAAATTTCTAAAATATGTCAGTCACTGTGTGCAAAGTTAGACAGATGCAGAGCATTAAAAATAAACAAACTTAAAGAGCTCACAGTTTAAATGGGGGATTCATCATGTCAGCAAAGCACTCAGGGGTAAGCACAGAGAGAAATTGAAACAGCAACAATCTACGGTAGGAAGAATATTCTTACTGTTTATATCCACTAAATCCAAAATCATCTTCTTCCTCCAACTAAAAACAAGTTTGGGTTTCTAAGGAATCTTCTGAGTTGCTCTTCTGAGTTTATCTTCTTTTAATTTTCAAGTTTAACAATCTAACAAGGAACACAAGCAGTATTGGGTTCATGCTTTAGCTGTGTGTGTAATAAACCAGGGTCTTAGTGGAGAATGAAGTCCGGCTGCTGTTGTTCTATCTCCCACCCACCACTTTTTTTCTGAGTTTAATCTGCATTCCAGTCGAAGCATACCTTCCCAGCAAATGATACCTTGTGACTCATCACCTGACTCTTTAAATGCACACTTTGGGATCTAAATAACTGAGTTAGTATGAGCTTGATCTGAAAAGAAACAGAGAAATCTATTTTTATGGAGACAAATATTATCTAGGTATTCTTTAATTAGGGAAAAGTCCATAGGTAGTGCTAGACTAACTCAGCATGATTCACTTATTTATTTAATGGACAGAAGGGAGCGAGTTGCTCCCCCCACACTCCCTTTCCCCACTTTGTGGGAATATTGCTAAGAAGGCACAGCCAGTGACCTGCTGTCTTGGAAAACTGCTCAGCAGACTGACTTCAGGGGAAGTTGCTGAGCCTGTTTTATGGAGGTCATCTAATTCTCGGCATGAGGGTTCTGGGCAGGAAACCATCTATATTTCTTTAATAATGAACCAAAAATCACCAACTCAAAAAATTGAGACTGCATTTCATTAACACAGCTTTTCCAGGTAATACCCTGATGCCACTGCTAGTACTGCTTTTATGGTCTAAAATGGTTTGTTTAACCTCTGTGAAGTACTGTCCCAAGTGTGTTATTATCTAAAGCACACAAGCCCTTAACTCTACAGTTTCAAGCAGTTTTCAAATTCTTTCCTAGCAAAATGTTGCCATTCCTGTACCAACTGTATATCACATCTAAAGCCCTGGAAGAGAAAATAGAATTCCCAATCCTATGAGAAGGTACAATAAAAATTGTTACTTCTTAATGAAAAAAGTCTTATTAGTCATGGATTTAGAATATATTATTAGTCTTATTGTATTTTTGTAATTACTACTGCAGTATTATTAGTAGTATAGTGTGAATAAATATATTTAGAATGATAACTCAAAATCCTTTTTGTAACTAAGTTGACTCTATAATTAATATTTATTAATCATTATATGCCAGTCAATACTTTAATGATTTAGACATATAAACTCGTTTTCTCCTGACTTTATAAATGAGGAGACTGAAGAACAGAGAGGTTAGGTAACTTGCCTAGGTCACACAGAGAATAAGTGGCAGAGCTGGGATTTGAACACAGATGATCTGGTCATAGACTCTGTACTCTTAATCTGTATTATTTGAACTGTGTCAAAGTTCAGCACACACAGATTATATTACATGATGGAAGTAATAAATTATTATTGGAGACATAAATGAGTTACAATAACTCAGATGAGATCAACATTTTCTTTAAGATGCTTTCTTTCAATGTTGATTTTTTTAAATTTTTATTTTGTCAATATACAATGTAGTTAGTTATTGTGTCTTTAAATTTTTAAAATATTTTTATTTTGAACCAATCATAAACTTATAGAAGAGTTGCAAGTCTAGCACAAAGAGCTTTTTTCCCCCCCTTAAACCACTTGAGTTGGGGTCTGATGTCCCACCATCCCTGAGCACCTTAGTGTTTACTTCCTGCAGTCTCTTATATATACATAATAGAGCCATCAAAATAAGTAAATACAATTGTATACAGAAATGCATTACTGTATACATTACATTTTTGTATACAGTTGTAACATTATATACTGTATACATTACATACTGTATGCATTATACATACTGTATACATTACATACTGTCTACATTTCTGTATACATTTGTATGCAGAAATATATTCCTACGACCATAATGTCCTTCATAACAACTAAATTTAACACATTATTCTTTTGCTACATCTCTTTTTTATAGGATCTTTTGCACCTATATTCAGAAGTGAATTGGTTTATGTTTTTCCTTTCTCTTCTTCACTGGTTTTGGTGTTTAAGGACTAGATTTATATATAAGTCTGGTTGTGGTTCCTTTTATTCAGGTCTTTGAGATTTTTAATTTAATAAAAGGATTATTTGTTCCTTGAAAATTGGTAACATTTATCTGTAAAACTATCTCAGCCTTGTGTTTATTGTGGCAGGAAACTTTGGTTTCCACGAAGTGCTAGTTTGTTATTTTGTTGGTCATTTTTTTCTCTTCTTACGTGATTGATTTCTATACTTTTCTTTATTACTTCCTTCCATATAATATATTTACTTTTTTGTTATTCTTTTTAGCTTTCATAGTGGAATTCTTAGCTTACTTCAATCATTCCTCATTTTTAAAAATAAATGCATTAAGATCCTAAATTTACCTATAAATCTATAAGTACCATTTGTTGCCCCTTCAATATTCTGATATGTGTACTTTCATTGTCACTCAGTTCCAAATATTTTATAATTTTTACTGTGATTTGCTCTTTATATCATAAGTTACTTAGGAGTGTATTTACCATACTCCAAGCATGTTAGTTTTAATTTAAATAACTTTCTGGTTTTGATTTTAGTTTACTGATTTTAAATTTTTGATCTATATAATATTGATTCTTTTAAATTTATTGAATATTAGTAATCTAGTATGTATGGTGAGTTTTTGTAAAAATTTTCATAGGTCCATGAAGGAAATGTATATTCCCTGATTTGGAGGTGTCAGGTTGTGTGTATGTGTGAGAGATATGCGTAAATCACTTATTGTGATTTTGTCATTCAAATCTTTACTATTTTTTGTCTAATGAATTCTTGTTAAAATTCTCCATTGATTGGAGGTGTGTCAATTTCTCCTTGTGAGTCTGTCAGTCTTTGCTTAGTATCTTTCATGCTTATTTTTGATTACTTAAAAAGTAGTATTCCTCATTATTCCTGCTAAAATGTATATGTAATTTCCATTTTGTGTGATATTTATATTATATACCATATTTATTTTGGTTGACATTTTCCTGACATATCTTTTAGTGTGTGTAACTCTGTCTTCAACCTTTCTTGTGTGTTCATGTATGACTCTTGGAAACAGAAAATAGAAGGATTATTTTTCATCCAATTAGTTAATATCTGTCCTTTAATGGATGACTCACCTATCTACTGTGATCACGGATACAGTTCTACTTTATTCTATTTTATTTGGTGTTTTTATGTTACCATCCATTTTCATAACCCTGTTTTTCCCTCAGTAACTGCTTTTTGTTCTATATTACATATCCTCCACTGATTTGAAAATAATTTTTTTACGTTATTTTTTAAAGTTATTGCACTTATCTTCATAAGGAACTGTATATTTTTGCAATAAAAATAGCAGTTGGTAATTCTTCTCTTGACCAGGACAAAACGATTAATGTTTAGGTAGCCATACATGCTCATCATCTTGTTATAGTTCTTTAGAATTTCCCTTGGTGGGAATTTGGTCACAATGCCACAGCTAAATGCAAGTGAGGCCAGAGAAATGCAGTCTAGCTGGATGGCCTCACGCCTGATTAAACATGAGTGTGGGAATGTGTGTGATTTATTAATAAAAGGTGGAACAAAATGGCATGGGGGTTAGGTTTTTGGCGTCTTACACTATTAGTACAGAATTTAGGACTTAAACAAATAGACACATATACATATATTTAATTTGGGGACTTGTTTCTACTCAATATGAGAAAAGGATATATGTTGCTAATCCTTAGTGATAATTTGACTGTTTAAGAAAAGAAGAAAATAGTGATGTAGAGCTTGAGGTAATATATAAAAGAAAAAAAACCATAAAGAAACATAAATAAATTACTCTCCTTCCTGATTTCTGTTTTTCACATTTACTCCTCCATCCAGCACAATGCAGAAACAAAACTGGGTCACTAAAAATGCTTGCATGGCATCTGAATTTTCTCTCTTAAAAACTGAAATACTAACCCCTTTTGATGGTCAAGATATCACCTACATTAAATAAAATAGTGTTGAGGGGAGGCGGAAGCTCTGCAGAGACCACACGCTCTGTGGTGATGCCGTGTGACCCAACAACCTAGCCCAGTGCGCGCGGAGCAGGGAGACGTCCAGCAGGGGAGGCGGAAGCTCCACAGAGACCACACACCCTGTGGGGACACCGCCCATGATCCAGCAGGTAAGCTTCACCGCTGCCACCCGGCTCCATCCCCAGCCTGGCCCAGTGCGCATGGAGCAGGGAGGCATCCAGCAGGGGAGGAGGAAGCTCTGCAAAGACCACACACCCTGCGGTGCCGCCACCACCGCATGATCCAGCAGCCTGGCCCAGTGCACACGGAGCAGGGAGACGTCCAGGAGGGGAGGCGGAAGCTCCACAGAGACCACACGCTCTGCAGTGCCTCTACACGTCCCAGCTGCCCAGCCCATACAGAGCAGGGAGACATCCAGCAGGGGAGGTGGAAGCTTGGCAGAGAACACACACCCTGCAGTACTGCCCCATGACCCAGCAGCCCGGCCGAGTGCATGCTGACCAGAAAGGTGGCTCCCTGGAGAGGCCCAAGACCCGAGACAACCACACACGCAAGGCACTAGTGGCCAGCTGAGTAGACACTGAGGTAGCCATACAAAATTGGCAACCCCAGCAACATCCTAGTCAGACAATAATGTCAAACCTGTGGACTGTGAAACCCCCTGCTACAATGACTAAACATCAAAGAAAAGATACCAGAAATATGAAAAATCAAGAAAGTACACCACCAAAGGATAATAACTCTCAAGCTCTAGATCGTATAGAACAAGAAGCCCTTGAAATGTCTGACAAGGAATTTTGAGTGACAATTCTAAGGAAACTAAATGAGATACAAGAAAACTCGGCTAGACAACATGATGAAATAAGGAAAACTATACAGGACCTGAAAGAAGAAATGTACAAGGAAATCAATGCCCTGAACAAGAATGTAGCAGAGCTTGCCGAACTGAAGAATTCATTCAGCAAAATACAAAACACAAGAGAGAGTTTAACCAGCAAGCTTGCAGAAGTAGAAGAGAGAACTTCTGATCTTGAAGATGGGCTGTTTGAAATAACACAGGCAGACAAAAGAAAGAAAGAAAGAAAGAAAGAAAGAAAGAAAGAAAGAAAGAAAGAAGAATCAAAAGCATTGAAGAAAATCTGAGAGAGATATCAGACAACCTCAAGCACTCAAATATTTGAGTCATGGGTATTCCAGAAGGTGAGGGAAAAGGAGATTGCATTGAAGACATATTCAACAAAATAGTGGCAGAAAACTTCCCAGGTATAGGGAAAGTCACAGATCTTCAGAATCAGGAAGCTCAAAGATCCCCAAATGTATTCAACCCAAAAAGGTCTTCTCCAAGACATGTTATAGTCAAATTGGCAAAACTCAAAGACAAAGAGAGAATCTCAAAAGCTGCAAGGGAGAAGCATCAAATCACCTATAAGGGAGCCCCAATCAGATTAACATCAGACTTTTCATCATAAACCCTAAAAACCAGAAAGAAGTGGGATAAAATATTCAAAATACTGAAAGACAGAGATTGCCAGCCAAGAATACTCTACCCCACAAGGCTATCCTTCCAAAATGAAGGGCAAATATTATAGTTCTCAAACAAACAAAAACTGTGGGAGTTCACCACCACATGACCACCCTTACAAGAAATTTTCAAGGGAGTACTGGCTTTGGTACCTGCAAAATAACTACCACTGCCATAAAAACCCAAGAAAAATCAAAACCCACTAGTATAATAAAAATGGCATCCATGAAGAGAAAACAAACAAACAAAAAGGCTATCTACAACCCAAGGAACCAACAAATACAGAAAACAAACAGTAAATCAGAAAGAAAGGAACAAAAGACACCAAAGACATCCAAACAATAACCAATAAAATGCTAGGATTAAATCAACACTTTTCAATAACAACTCTTAATGTAAAAGCTTAAATTCCCCAATCAAAAGACACAGATTGGCTGACTGGATTAAAAAGGAGGACCCAACTATATGCTGCCTTCAAGAGACCCACATCACCCATAAAGACTCACATAGACTAAGAGTGAAAGGATGGAAAAAGATTTACCATGCAAACAGAAAAGAAAAA